>NC_056731.1:1147859119-1147979119 GCF_019279795.1 Protopterus annectens
ACGGTGCAGGTAAGGGAAAATTCCCTTTTCCCCACTGTAGTGCTATCTCGGAGTGAGAATATTAAAGTAGGGGGGTGTGGGGGCACAGCCCCCCCCCAGCATAAACATAGATTTTTTTTTTTATGCACTTTAACGAAAGCACTTTTTCTGTGAAAAGTGCTTTCGTTAAAGTATGTTCAGTGATAATGGATTTGGGCTTTTGCGCTTTCGTATACATCTTATATCATATACATTTCCTATGTATCTGCATTTTCATTGCTCGTTTTGAAAAAACTACTACACAGCTTATAAATATGTATGATATGTATATATCTGCACTTGTACTGCTCTTTTTGTAAAACCACTGTTCATCTCATTGGGTCATTTATATAATTATCACAGCAGTGCTGCTACACTGTTATTGGTTACTGTCTTCTCACATGATACTTTTTCTATATGTAACATTCACTCTAAAGTTTTGCGTTGTCATTCTGAAGAAGTTCTTGTAATCATAATAGAACGAAAGCTTAACTGAACCTATCCTGAGCCACAGTGTTTTTATTTATTTCACAGTCGGATTGTTATTTCGCTGCAGTTTATTGTGTTATAGTACTAGTTTTTCATAGTGGCAGTTAATAGTGAATATATATACATATATATATATATATATATATAAATAGATAGATACACACACATATATGTATGTGTGTGTATACATATACCTATATATATATATATATATATATATATATATATATATATATATACACATATATATGCACACATACACACACACCATAGGAAAGCTTACATTTATACAAATGAAAAAAGACACCACTTTAATTGCAAATAGTATACATCACAGACATCACGGAAACAACTGTAGTTGCAAACATACATCACTTATAATCTATCCAGTCATTGTCAGTTAAGCATTACATGGCTCATCAAATCCTGCCTCTTAAACCTCTTTCCTGCTCTGCATATATTGTTCCCGCAATTCCCATTATTTTCCTTTGTAGTTTTCTCCTCCCTTTTCTAAACATCTCAATTCCAGTTGTTTTATCTTTGCTGCTATATTCACTACAGTCTAGACTTTGATTTCCATTTTCTAGCAATTGCTTTTTTGTCAGCCACCATAATTACACTCAGCAGGGCCTTACTATGTCTAGGCAATAACGATTCTGTATCATAACTAAAAACAAAATCATCTCTCAAGTCAATCCAATCTGCTCACCCAGCATCTCAAACAGAGCAGTCCGCAGGGAATCCCCAACATCTACCAGCTCACTACATTCCAAAAAATATGTTCCCCAGCCACCTCTTTCTTGCCTGTCACACCTCCAACACTTCCTATTCATCTGAGGAAAAATCCTTTGGAGTTTACTTTGGGTATAAAAATATCTATGTAAACACTTCCAGGCAAAGATCCTAAATCTTCTAGACTTTGTTGCATATTTGGGATATACACATACATCCTCCCATTGTCTCTTTCTGAATTGCTTATCCAATCTCTCTTCCCAAAGCTTTCCAAGCTCCTCTGATTGATTGTTATAATTATGCAGTATTTTATATGTTTTACTAATTATTCATTTTTTAACGTCAGCGGATGTTCTAGATTCTATTATAAAATCTACTAGTGCTGGTCTTTCATTCAGGATCCCCCTATTTTTCTCTTTGCCTATACTCTGATATCAATCCTTGATAGGGAAGGCAATCAACTTGTAGTCCAAATTAATCCTTGGCCTCTTCCCATTCTATTATCTTTCCCTTTCTAGTTATTTGCTCCCAATACCTTGGCTCCTTCACCAGTTTTCTCCAATAAATTCCAGTCCCCTCTTGCCTATTATCTATATCCCTAACCACAGTCATCCCTATCAGCAAAATCTCTTTTCTCCATTCTCATGCTGGTTTGGTTCTTAGAATACTCCCTGCTATTTTATGAATACAATACTCTGTACGATTTTTGTAGTTCTTCTTAAGAGTCTGCATCCAAAACCCCAAGCTCTCCTTATTTCTTGAGCTTCCTCCCGGTATCAGCATCATTCCCTTCCACTATGAATTATAGCTTTCTGCTTGTGCAATGTACAAGAGCCTTAACTGTGTTGCTCTAATACCCCCTCAAATTGGGTAATCCTAGTCCGCCTTCTATTTGAAGAATCAGCTTATCCCACTTAACCCTTGTTGTCTTCCCTTCCCAGATAAAATCCTTCAACTCTTTTTTTTTTTTTTTTTTTTAATTGCTATCCACAGCTTCTCCTCTGGTTGATAAAAATATGCCTGACCTGTGACTAAAGGGACTAAAAACATTTTAATAGCTTGTATTTTGGTATCTATACTCATAAAAAAAAGTTATGTACTCACCATAACATTCCATGTTTGTAGTCCATCTCGCCCTTCATTCTTACATATGGGTTCGGAGCCAATCCTCAGCTCCGAATCAGCCTATTACAAAGCTCAAAGTCTTCTAGGTGGCTCGTGGCTAGGTAGGTATCCTAGAGTGCACCAGTACAATCCCCAGATCTTGTTTGCTGCTAAACTATAGAAAGACAGAACCAAGGTTATCCAGAAAGAACAATAATGAACTGTCTTCACTTTATATGGAAAAATTATCCTGTCTCCAGATGCTTCCAGGACGGGGGTTGGTGGGTTCGTAAGAATGAAGGGCGAGATGGACTACAAACATGGAATGTTATGGTGAGTACATAACTTCTTTATGTTTTGTAGTCCTATCTCGCCTTCATTCTTACATGTGGGACAGCGTCCCTAGCACCTTATTCTTGGCTCCCGGAAAAATACTCCTGAGTACCGTGTAACCAAAGGAGGCTCTACCCCCTAGAGGTCAGGTCCACTTTGTAATGAGTAATAAAGATATGAGGGATAGCCCAGGATGCTGCTGCACAAAGTGGCAACTGGAACTCTGGCTTGGAAGGCAGCAGAAATAGACTGGGATCGTGTAGAATGAGCTTTAATCTTGAACGGTAAAGTCTTTCCACTAGAAGAATAAATGAAGAAAATACAACTCGAAATCCAATTCGAAAGGGTCTCTTTGGAGACTGGGAGACCTAGTCTGGAATCGGAGAATGATAAGAACAATTGGTCTGACTGAGTTCCTTAATCCTGTGAAGACAGAACTATAATTTGTCTGTGAACGTCCAACTGATGAAATTCGTATTCTGCTGCACTGGAATGGTCAAGGAAAAACACCAGCAGATCTATAGTTTGGTTCAAGTTATTTTGAGAGCAAACCTTAGGGATAAAGGATTTGTATGAAGAGAAACTCTGTCTTTGTGGAAAATCAAATAAGGGGGCTTGATAGACATAGACGGTGCTTGTAACTCTGATACTTGTCTAGCATATGTGATGGCTACTAGAAACAAAGTCTTCCAAGACAGAAACTTCAGTAGGCATGAATGAGCAGGTTCAAAGGGCGGAGAATTTATTTTGGACAGAACAAAGTTTAGATTCCAGGACGCTACCAGTTCCTGAAGAGGGGGTCTCAGCAAAGTAACACCTTTAAGGAAGGTTTTACACAATCTATGGGACATCAGATTAGATTCATGTTGACCCAAATGAAAATTAGATATCGCTGCCAACTGAACCCTAATTGTGGCAGCAGCAGATCCCTGATGGAAAAGTTCAGACAAAAATTCTAAAACCACTGGGATGGATGCGGTGTAAGGGTCAACATTCCTTTCTTTAGGCCAGATAGAAAACCTTCTCCATTTGCTAGTGTATAACTCTCTAGTGGAAGGTTTATGTGAAAATGTAACAATGTGGGTCACAGCAGGAGAGAAGTCATGAAGCCTGACTAGGGATGGAATTGGAGCAGCCATGCTGTCAAGTTGAGGGTGTGGAGGCTGGGGTGAAGAGAGCCTGACATGTGCATCAGGAGGTCTGGCACTGGGTCCAGATTCCATGGGTCATCTAGTAGATGAGGTCCGAGAAAGGGGAACCAAATCTGGCGAGGCCAGTAAGGAGTGATGAGAATCAATTTGCTTCCCAACAGCTTCACTTTCTGAATAACCTTGGGTATGAGAGGAAATGGAGGGGAAAGCATAATGGAGACCCAAAGGCCAACCATGAACAAGTGCATCTCTCGGTGACTCCCCCGGGGGGAGGATAAGGGAAAAGTAGCTGCTGCATTTGGAGTTGATCAGACTGGCGAAAAGATCACAGTAAGGCCGTCCCATTCTCGAAAAATCTGTTCCGCTATATCCTGCTTCAGAGACCACTTGTGAAGCATCAAGACTGCCCGGCTGAGTTTGTTGGCTATCACGTTGGTTTGTCCCTGGGATGTGCATTGCCACTAGAAAGCGCTGGGAAAATATTGCCCACACCCAAACAGGAATCGCCTCCTGACAAAGGGGGTAAGATCTGGTTCAACCTTGCTTGCTGAAATACCATACCACCGACATGTTGTCTGACTGGATTGCTATCGTCCCAAAAAGGTCGTGAAGTGCTTGCAACGCTAGAAGCACCGCCCTCATCTCCAACACATTGATATGCAGGTGAGCCTCGTGATCTTGCCATGTGCCTTGGACAGTCCTGCCTAGATAATGTCCCCCCACCCTATCTGTGCGGCGTTTGTTGTCACAGTAGCAATGGGTTGGCGAGGAAGAAATGGAGTGCCTGTTGTTAGTTGGTCGGGTTGGATCCACCAACGGAGGTCTTTTTTGCAAGACTCTGTTAGGATGATGTGGTGAGATATGGGCAGTTGTTGAAAGGACCACTTTGACAATAGGAGCCACTGAAGAATCTGCATATGTAATCTGGCACGAGAGACTAGAATTATGGTGAAGGCTATGGTCCCTAAGAGTTTCAGCACTATCTTTGCCTTGACATATTACAGAGGAAGTAGACGGATAACTTGTTGTATGAGGTTCTGTGCTCTTTCTGCAGGAAGACAAGCTAACATGGTGAATGTTTCTATTTCTGTGCCTATAAAAGTCACAAATTGAGAGGGCGATAAGACAGACTTTTCCCAAATTATTGTGATCCCCAAATGGGCACAGAGTTAGATAGTGGAATATCTGGTTTGAAGGAGTAGATGCCTGGTGGAGGCGGTCAGGAGCCAGTCATCCAGGTATGGAAACACTTGGAATCCTAGATGTCTCAGGTGAGCTGTCACTACTGCCACACATTTGGTGAACACCCCCCCCCCCTGGGGGCTGTGATAAGACCAAAGGGCACAGCACAAAACTGATAGTGACTGGCTCCCAGCCGGAAGCTTAAGTGGTTCCTCAATGCTCTGTCCATTTTTATATGGTAGTAGGCATCTTGGAGGTCTACTGAGCACATCTAAGTGTCTTTCCCTAATAGAGGGAGTACAGACTGCAGTGTCACCATCCGGAACTTGTCCTTCTTTACGGATTCGTTGAGCTTGCTGAGATCCCAAGATGGGCCTCCAGTCCCCTGTATGTTTTGGCACTAAAATAAATCTGGAGTAAGTTCCGAATCCTACCTGGTCTGTGAGGACAGTCTGGATAACAGTGTTTGCGAGCAACTTTTGCACTAATAAAGTTGCTTGATCCCTGTGATTGGGTGGAACATCCGGGATCTTCTTGGGGACATGAGGTGGAAGAGAAAACCGTATGGAGTAACCTCTGGTGTTAAGTCTTTGTACTCATTTGTCTTGGATGATGCATAGCCAGGCTTCTGGATACAAAAAAGTGCAACCCCCAGACTGGATCCAGAGAAGCACAGCTGGGCCCCACATCAGAAGCGCTGATAGGGACGGCCTCGAAATGAATCACTGGGTCCCTGGTTTTGCGGGCCGCCCTGCCTCTGGGGTGACATCTAACATTTCCTCCTCCTCCTCTGCCTCTGAAGGAGTCGTCAACCTGTGCATCCAGGAAAAATCTCTGGGACTTCTTGAACCACATCTTACCACCTCTCTGACCCTTGGGATATGGTCTAGAGGGGACGGTAAAATGTACTCCCACAGCAGACAGTGTTTTCCCTTCTTGCTCGCACCTGGTGAGGGTCTTTTACCTTCGGTCCAAACAACGAAGAACCGTCAATGGGGGCATTGGTAAAGGTAGACTTGAACGGCTCTGCAAAATTCCACAAGCACATCCAGGAGTGTCTCCTAAGGAAAACTCCTGAACCTGCTGTCCTGCTCGCTCAGTCGGCTGCATATGAAATCAGCCTTATGGAGGGGTTAACAATGGAATTTAAGGTGGACAACTGAGCAGACACCTTATCAGGGACTCCTTCAGTAGGTGTACCTTGTACAGCATCTACCAACTCCTTAAGGAGATCTCTCTGAAGCCTCGTAAAATGTGTTAAACAGTTCAGCGATCTGAGTGTGAATGCCGCTGACGACAAGATATGCTTCCCGTACCTGTCTACAGGTAGGTATTAGGCTATCGACCCTGGGGCCTATACAAGCCCAGCCAAAAAAGTACCCTAGCTTTTGCCACCCAAGAAAATTATTTTCCTGAGCCACTGTCGGGCAGCACCACAGAAGTGATCCCCGGGGTGAATTTCCTATTTCCCATTCAATCATCAAGATTTTTCTTGAAGAGTGCTAATGAGGAGCTTTGTTTGATACAGATAGGTAGTTTATTCCAGAGTATGGGAAGTCTCTGGGACAGGAATCTATCCCTCTGGCATGTTCTGTTTATTGTGGTGACAAGGTTTAGGTCCCTAGAGCGTGTAGCTCGGAGGGATTGGGATTTCTTTAAGTGGAGCAAGTCCAACAGCTCTGGGTTTGGCATAGCTTTGTATGTTAGGCAGAGATCACCTTTGAGTAGGCGATATGCGACGAAGTAAAGCTGGAGTTTTTTGAGACGGTCTGCGTAGGGCATCTGTTTGAGGCCGGTAATCCATCGTTCAAGACGCCTTGTTCGGCGGATGGACAGATGAAATCTCCGCTAGTTCCTTCTTAGTGGCTGCCGCCACCATGGCATCTACAGGCACACCCTTGTATAAGAATTCCTTCTCTTTAAAGGCAGACAGAAATGTATTGGGTCTCCTGGGAACTGGTTCAACAGCATCAGAAGTCTCCCACACCTTCCGACTAACAAGGTCTAAAAGTTAATCAAAAGGTGGAGACACCCAAGAGGCTGAAGGTTGAGACCCGAAAGCCTTCAGGTACACTGACTCCTAATCAGAAGGGGTAACAGTGGGCCAGCCACCCCTCTGCTTAAGGATCTCCAAGATGTCTACAAAGGAGACATCATCAGAGGACAATTTGGGGGATCCTTCTGACTCCTCTAGGTCAGTGTCAGAGGTAATGGACTCATCCTGGGAGGCTACATGCTTCCTCTTGCATGTCCTCTTCTGAGGGGGGCTCCTCAGAAGGATATTCTGGGGAGGTCTCAGAAGACTGGGGGCCGCCAACTGGGGGCTCCTGAGGTTGTGGGTCTCTGCTGTCAAGAGAGAGTAGGTGCTGAAACAGAGGTCGGTGCTGAGACAGAGGTCGGTGCCCGAGGAGGAAGTTTGTCGGTACCCTTGAGTAGAGCTGATGATCGGGACAGCACACTCCTCATCATCTTGAAGGCAGACCTCTCTGGCTCCGAAGACCTCCTCGGCTCCAAGGAGACAAGAGAAAGCCATCGGCTCAGAGCTCACCCTGGCTGATGCACGGAGAGGGCAACTCAGAACTGAAGAGGTTCGGGTCCAAGTGTCCCTGTCGGGGCCGACCAGTGAACTTCGGCTCCTACACACCATGGACGGCACCGAAGGTGTCGGAGCAGAACTCGGCTCTGAGACAGCCTTGAGGGGAGCTGGAACCAAGGGTTCCACAACAAGTGGTACCGGAACACTCTAGCTCCGAAAGCCTGGCTCAGAGGAGGAACCACAACAGGGGGAATGGACTCAGGTGGCTCCGGAACTGACTGGGTCGGAGCCAACAACATTTTTGGCAAGGCAGATGACTTCAGGAGTCTAAGCACCACTCCCCACATCTTCCCCTGACAGGCTCCTGGAGGATCTGGAAGACAATGTGGGTGATCTGGACCTATGCAAGACTGAGGATCTTAATGTTAGGGAGACCGGCAAGGGATCTCTGGACCGGCTCTGATGCGGTCTCTCAGTAGTCGGTTAAGAAATGCTTGGAGCCAAAACTGAAGTGCCAATATCAATAAATTTGATCAGCTCTGAGGAGGTAGAAGTCTTATCCAGCTTAGAAAGCTTTTGAGGTGGTTCCGATACACCAGATGTCTCCGGGGAATGCCTCTTGGTAGCCTTAATTTTCTCTTTTTTGGAGGAATGAGACTTTGAGGAAGAGTAAGAACTGACCAAGAAGGAAGGCTTGAGATGACCTTTCAAAATTAGCTTGTTCTTCCACTCCTGGAGAACTCTGAAGCTGAAGGAATGGCAAAACAAACAAGTCTCCTGCAAATGAATGGCTCCGAGACAATAAACACAATTACTACTGCCATCTGTAATTGACATCTTCTAGGAGCACTTTACACATTTTTTAAAAAGCAAAGGTCTGTGGTCTTTAGCCTCTTTAGACATAACTGGCTAAGCAGCAACACAAAAGCACAACGAGGACTAGGTCGTCTAACTTAAATGGGCCTAGCCCTTACCACACACACATGCACGCGCACACACACGCACGCCACACACGCACGCCACACACGCGCGCCACACACGCGCGCCACACACGCGCGCGCGCGCACACACACACACACACACACACACACACACACACACACCACGAGGACTCGGTCCTCTAACTCAAATGAGCCTAGCCCTGGGAAGAGAGAAAAAGGACAGAGAACTAGGTCCTCTAACTTAAAGGGACCTAGGTATAAAGGATAAGACTTAGAAGGTCAGACACTATCAACTACACAGCACACACACAATTTGAAAAGTCTAAATGTCCAACTTTCTCAAATATAATCTACGCTCAAAACGCTATGTCGTAGTAACAAAAAGGGTCAGAACTGCCAAAAGACCCTGCACACAAGCTGAATAAGTAAATATCTAAGTGACTAACTAGCTAAATTCCTAAATATCTAATAAGAAGCACTGCACGCAATATATAACAAATAATATTAGAAAGGAGTAGCACACAGGATACCAAATGAGAACAACAAGGGCCAACGGCCAACCAGTTTTCAACAACTAAGAAATCTAAAGTCAAAAAACACTTCAACAGGTCTGAAACTACTCTAACACTACTATAACTCTATCTGGAACCAGATAATTTGCTAAAGTTAAAAACAGTAATATAGCAATAATAGAAAAAGTTTTAAACTTAGCCACGGCAAGAAGCACATCTGAACTCGTAGACGTGGCAAACGAGATCTGGGGATTGTACTGGTGCACTATGAGATACCTACTTAACCACAAGCCAACTAGAAAACTTTGAGCTTTGTAATAGGCCGAGTCGGAACAGCGGATTGGCTCCAAACCCATATGTAAGAATGAAGGCGAGATAGGCCTACAGAGCATCAAAGCTTCCAGTTTTTCAACATTTGTATTATCTTCTGTTTAGTCTCTTCCCATATATCCTTAGCTGCCACAACAGTCTCATTTCTAATCCATACCCCTAAATACTTAATTTTATCATGTCCCCACAAATACGGATATTCTTGGACCAATTCGTGTGGGTACACAATTTACAGCTATTGCTTTTGTTTTAGCTTCATTAATTTTGTACCCCAAGATGATTTGAAACTGTCTTAAAATGTTCCACAACTTTGAATATTATAATAATACCTATTTTTAATTACTTGTATAAAATTGTTATGATATTTCTCTTATATGTTAAAACAATAAACCTGTTTTGAAAAAAAAAAATGTTCCACAACACTGTAATGTCCCTTTCTGGTTTTGTCATTTACAAAATAATATCAGCTGCAAATAGAGCCAGCTTTTCCTGACTACCATACCAATTATATCCTTGAATTTCTGAATCCCTTATTTTCTTTGCCAATGATTCTAAATATAATGCAAAGAGGAAAGAGGACAACCCTACCTGGTTCCTCTATTCAAGCATAAATTATCAGAGAGGACCCCACCCACCTTAATTTGCACCTCAGATCCCTCATATATTCGTCTAATCAACCTTATAATTGCATCAGGGAAAGTAAATGTTTCCAATGCCCTGCTCATTTGTCTACTCTGTCCAATGCTTTCTCTACACCAAGACCCACCAATAAAAGTGGTATGTTCTTACATTCTGCTTCCCTCTGGATCATCAATGTTCTGTTAATATTGTCAAATGTTTGCCTCCCTTCCACAAATCCACACTGATCTATCAATTTTGGTATCACTTTTGCCATTCTTTTAGTCAGTATAGACTAACACTTTATAATCATGGTTTATTATTGAAAGGACATGTATAAAAAGTACAGTTTTGTACCTACCATAAATGTAGATGTCCGATAGGCATGCATCTGCAGTCCTTACAAATGGGTTGTCCTGTCGTCAGGCAGCCCTTCGGTCGGCCGGATTCCAAAGTCTGGGTCTGGCCTCGGCTGGTGTCGCACTTCACCCGACATCATAGCGGCAGTTCTTCGGGTATAAAGGCATCAGCCGACACCATTTTCCTCAGTGTTTCTTGCCCCAGATGCCAGGTGCCCTCTAGAAAGGTTAAATTTGGATAAATGCAAATGGTTCCAAATAGTAGAGAGCAAACAAAAAATAAGCATGTATGTACATATATACAAACAAATACACCATAATAGATTCCCCCAGCTAGCTACAAGATGGGCAAATACCCTAGGAGTACCACAGAGGGGAAGGAGGGTGGGTAATCCTGACTGCAGATGCATGCCTATCGGACATCTACATTTATGGTAGGTATAAAACTGTACTATGTCCTTCAAGGATGCATCTGCAGTCCTTACAAATGGGTAGAATACCATAGCCAAACTGGGGGAGGAGGAGAAATAGATTATGGTGTAGTTAAGATCCCTTGCAAAACAGCAGTGGCAAAACCTGCTCGGGATCTGGAGTATAAAGGTAAATTATAATGCTTGGCAAATGTATGCACGGAGCTCCAAGTAGCAGCCTCTAAAATGTCTTTGGTAGCCACTCCTCGTAAAAAAGCTGTGGTAGTGGCTGCAGCCCTTGTAGAGTGAGGCCTGATGTTTTCTGGAGTTTTCTTTCCATGGTAGGAGTAACAAAATCTAATGCAATTTCCTATCCACTTAGAGATTGTCTGTTTTGAAATTGCTTTTCCTTCCATTCCTGTTGCATATGCTACCAGTAGCTGGTCAGTTTTCTATTGCTCTTGGTCCTGTCCAGGTAGTAACGTAATTGTCTATGTACATCCAAGGTATGCAGCAGTCTTTCTCCCCTGTTTTGTGGGTTGGGGAAGAATGTAGGTAGGTGGATAGCTTGATTTAAAGATACCCTGGAGACCACCTTTGGCATAAAAGTAGGATTAGTTCTCATGGACACTCTGTCTTGATGGAAGATCAGGAAGGGCTGTACTGCCATTAATGCCTGTAGCTCAGATACCCTTCTTGCTGAAGTGATTGCAAGCAGGAAAGCAGTTTTCCATGATAAGTACTGTAATTCTGCTGTTGCTGCTGGCTCGAAAGGAGGGAGTGTCAACTTTTCTAGCACCAAGTTCAAGTCCCATGCTGGCAATGGCGGCTTCCTGGGTGGCTTTACATTTTTAATCCCTCTCAGAAACTGCCTGAGCAGAGGATGCGAGAATACTGGAGGATCCAAGTTGTATTCTGCTGAAATAGCTGATGCATGAATCTTAATGGAAGAATAGGACAGGCCGTTGTGAAAGAACTCTGCCAAGTATTCCAGGATGTTAGCTATGTTTACCAGTGACACATTCTCTCCTTTTGCAGTACTCCAAATGAGATATCTTTTCCATTTTGCTGAATAATTTTTTTCTTGTTGAGGGTCTGCGAGCCTCCAAGATAATGTCTTTAACCCTTTGAGATAAAGCTGGGTTATTTGGTCTTATGCAATGTTCCAGGCAGTCAGCTGCAGTGTTTTCAGGTTTGGATGCAGGGTTTTTAAGTTGTTCTGTGTTAACAGCTAGGGAACTAAGGGCAGAGGCCATATTTGTTCCCGAGACATACTCCTCAGTAATGGGTACCAATGTTGCCTTGGCCAGTCTGGAGCTATCAGGATGATCCTTGGACGGTCCTCTTTGATCTTCAGTAGCACCTTGTGCATCAAAGGAAGAGGTGGGAATGCATATGCTGTCAGGTTTGTCCAACTGAAAGATAGGGAGTCCACTTTCCAAGCAAGTGGGTGGTACATCCTTGTGCAGAATTTTTTCAGTTGGTGAATGTGTGGGGATGCAAATAAGTCTATTTCTGGCAGTCCCCATTTCTCTGTAATGGTTTTGAAGATATCCGGATGCAGCATCCATTCGTGGGCATCCGTGATGGTTCTGCTTAGGATATCTGCTAGTATATTTTCTTTTCCTGGCACAAAAGTTGCTTGTAGCTGAATGTTGAAGCTCAGTGCCACATTCCAGAGGTCCATTGCCATCCGGCATAGAGGGTATGAATGTGTGCCTCCCTGTTTGTTGATGTACCACATAACTGTGGTGTTGTCCGTCCTTATCAGCAGTTGACCCTGTTGAAGAAATGGTCTGAATGCCTGAATTGCCAGTTTTACTGCCAGCATTTCCTTTTGATTTATGTGTAGGTGCAGCTGGTCTTGAGTCCATA
The DNA here is from genome assembly GCF_019279795.1 of Protopterus annectens. Lineage (NCBI taxonomy): Eukaryota > Metazoa > Chordata > Ceratodontiformes > Protopteridae > Protopterus > Protopterus annectens. The sequence goes on from NC_056731.1 coordinate 1,147,871,710, forward strand.
AGCCTTGTATGCACTTGTCCAGCATGTGTGTCCCCCAACCGAGGTCTGAGGCGTCTGTTGTGATGGTCTGGCTTGGTTGAGTGCTGTGGAAGGGAAGTCCCTTGTTTGATTGACAGGCCTGGGCCCACCATTGGAATTCTTGTTGCAGGCATGGAATTATTGGAATTTGGGTTTCTAGGCTGTGCTTGTGCTGAGACCATAAATTCCTTAGGTACCACTGTAACTTTCTCATATGTAGTCTGGCATGTGGAATTAATATTATGCAGGATGCCATGTAACAGAGAGCTTGCAGGACTTTTCTTGCTGTTAGCTGGTTCTGCTTTGTTAATGCCATGAAGTAGAAAGGGAGTTGCTCCTGTTTTTCTACTGTTAGGAATGCCATTTGTTTTGTTGTGTCCAAATCTGCACCCAAGAAGGTAATCCTTTGGGATGGTATCAGCCTTGACTTTTTTATATTGACTGTGTATCCCAGGGCTTGTAGTAAATGAATGACCCTTTCCAAATCTTTTGTTAATTTGTTTTTGTTGTCCGCTTGTAACAGGCAGTCGTCCAGGTACGGGTAAATTTGAATTCCCTGAAGCCTGCAATGAGCAATTACTGACGCCAGGCATTTCGTGAATACTCTGGACGCAGTAGATAAGCCAAAGGGCAATGCTGAGAATTGATAATGCTCTGATCCTGCAAGAAATCTGAGGTATCTTCTGCAATTTGGTCGTATGGGGACGTGCAGGTATGCCTCCTTGAGATCTAGAGTTACCAGCCAAGACTCCTTGCCCAGCATGGGAAGAAGCTGCTGTAGGGTCAGCATTTTGAATTTTGGAACAATGAGGTATGTGTTTAAAGCGGACAGGTCGAGAATAGGTCTCCATTGGTTTTCTTTTCTTGGTACCAGGAAGAGTCTGGAGTAAAATCCTTGCCCTTGTTCCATAGATGGCACCCTTTCTACAGCTCTCATCCTTAGTGAGTTATTTGTTGTAGAGCTTCTGTCTTCTGATTTGGAGGTAGGTTTGGCATTCCTCTCTTCCTTGGTAGAGTATGGAAGTGAAACCTGTAACCTTGGTCTATTGTCTGTAAAACCCATTTGTCTCCTGTGATGTAATGCCAGTTTACTGAAAATAAAGCTAGCTTCCCGCCTAAGGGTGCTTCTAGTTGTTCCCTGGTAGGCGGTGCCAGAGCCAAGTCACTGTGATTGTCCTGTGGAAGTGGTGGCGGCTGGATCTGTGGCTGTACCTCGCTGGTTGTTAGCCTGCCATTGACGTCCCCTGTAGGCACCTCTGGATTGACCACTGCCTCTTGAGCGCATATTTCTGCCTCTCGGAGCTCTGGAGGTGTCTGGAAAGGACCAATTCTTGGAAGGCCAGTTCCTGCTAAACCTTGGAGGCTGGACCTGCAAGAAATCCTTGACTGTCTGGACAGATTTTGCTTTCTCTTCCACCTTCTTCAGCACTTGCTGTGCAGGGGAGCCAAACAAATTGAGCATATCCATGGGAGCATCTAGGAGCTTTGATTTAACATGGTCTGGTAAGGACAGCTCTTTTAACCATGCATGTCTTCTGATCACTGTGCCAGTCAAGGCTGATCTAAAGGAAGCCTCCAGTGCATCATAGCCGCATTTTAAAGAATGATTACTGTCCTGCTGAATGTCATGTACCATTTCCTGAACAGATTTTTTGTCTAATGGTTCATCAGAGGACAGATTTTTAGTTAACTGATCTAACATAAATTCCTGATACTGAATCATGTGGAATTGACAGTTCAAGGCTCTAGCTGAAAGAGTAGCAGAAATGTAAACTTTTTTACCCCATCTCTCTAAGGCCCTAGATTCCCTTTCAGAGGGGAGGGGGTTTTTGGCAGAGGTAGCTGCTACAGCCTTGGGTCCCTGGGAGATAGTTTCGGGATCTGCAAGAGGAGCCTTATACAAATGATAATGTGTGTCCGGAACCCTGTAGTATCTATCGGGCTTAGCAGGGGCCGGAGGAAGAGAATCAGGAGCAGTACAAGCATCATTAAATGCATCATCCACAACAGTAAGTACTGGAGGAATGGCTAAAGGCCTATGCTGTGGCAAATGCAGAAAGGTTCTAAGCCTTTTCCTAGAGTCTGAAAAATCCTGGCCCTGCCATTGAAATTGTTCCCTCATAGCATACAAGGTTTCCCCAAAGGAAAATTCCTCAGGCGGAGAGGCAGAAGGAATGGACTCTTCTGCATCAGAGTCCTCATAAGGAGAAAAAGGGCCCTCTGGAGGGTTAGAATTATCTGATTCATCAGAGGAGTTATCTGTAGAAACTGGCTCAGGGGGCTCTGCTCTAGGCCTCTTCTCTGGAGGTGGGTGAGAGGCCCTGTCTGGGTGAGGTTGGGATCCCCGGATCAAAGAAATGAGATCCTCTGTAAGACTAAGCATTTGTGAACTAGAGCTAGGCCTGTGTGAGGGGGTCTTAGCAGGCACAGTTTTGGTAGATTTTGCTGCTTTAGCCCTGGCAAAGGCCTTAATCGACATAGATGCAGGTGGCCTAGCAGCTCCACGTGCAGGGGTAGAAATATCCAAGGGGATAGTATCAGATAAATATTGTGAACCTGCAAGAGCGGGTGGTATTTCAGAAGCCGATTCCACCATGCTGGATGAGGCCTCGGTAGGAGGAACGCTTTCAGCCGAAGGAAGAACCATGGACTCGGTTTCAGCCGAAACCGAGACACTCGGGGTTGGCTTAACCGCGGTTTCGGCCGAAACCGCGGACCGCGAGTGTCGGTCCTTTTCCTTGCGTTTTTTAGAAATTTGCGTAGTCGGAGTATCCGACGGCATAATGTAAGCAAAATCGGAGCCGAAAAACTCCTCAGCAAATTCCGACCGGCGTCTAAGTGTCCACCGGTTGAAAGAAGCACAGGCTAGACAAGCTGCTATGTCGTGGTCTGGGCCTAAGCAAGGTAAGCAGTAAGAGTGGAAATCTTTATGAGGTATTTGTTTCCCACAAGTTAAACAGTTATTCACTTTTTCTGACATCGGCTGAGGCAAGAAAGAGTCCCCAACGGGGTACTTAGCTTTTTAGAAGTCTTCGGTACTTGTAGTAGTAATCTCTGGTTCTGACCGACCGGCACTTGCGAACAGCTTCTGCTTCGGGCGCCACGCGGCAAGAAAGACTGAGGAAAATGGCGTCGGCTGATGCCTTTATACCCGATGAACTGCCGCTATGACGTCGGGTGAAGTGCGACACCAGCCGAGGCCAGACCCAGACTTTGGAATCCGGACGACCGAAGGGCTGCCTGACGACAGGACAACCCATTTGTAAGGACTGCAGATGCATCCTTGAAGGACATCTTGGTCTGATGGATCTTTACCCTCCTTAGATATTACCATTACCTCCGCCTTCTTCCAGGATGCTGGTACTTCTCTTAAAATACTGTTAAACAAAACCTTCCAGATCTTCATCAGTTTTTCCCCTCGTAACTTCCACGGGAATACCATCTATTCCTGGGGACTTTCCTGTAGATTGGTTATACATAGCCTCTAACCTGGGCATATGTAATTCTTCCATAAATATTTCCATTTGTACCTTTTCTTGACTTCCATATTTCTCTGCTTTATACAAATTTTCATACATTTTCTGAAATATTTCTAATACTTTTATAGGGCCTCTTGTTATCTTCCGCTTCCCAGATGCTCAGAGAGAATAGCGAATCGCAGACAGGGGATGTACAAAACCTACAGCAGGGCAACACAGCAGAACCACAGGTATACCAAGTGGTAGATCCTGCAGTTCAAATACAACAACTTTGGTTTATTATTTTTAATATTAAAACAGTATTGTGGACTCGCAAACTTGTGCTCTTTTGTTTTATTTGGTTTTCTCTTTGAGCACTTGTAGCACCATTTCTTTGGACTTTGTTGGTTTTGGTGGTGCTTGTTGCTATGGGATCCCCAGAATCATTTAGTCTTTCTCCCATTTTGGACTCTGGCCAGTCTGATATTACATCCTTGAAGAAGGATGTGGCGGAGCTGAAGGGAGAACTAACCAGGCTTATAGAATTATTTACGCAGCCTAGTAAAAAAGATTTGGATTGTTTCTCCATTTCGGATGGCTCTAAAAGGGGCGATAAAGCTGTTGCTGGTGATATACTCTGCTTCGATGTTCAAATCACCTCTTGCCACTTTAAGAAACCGGATGACATCACAACGGCGGCGCAAATTCACAATGGCGATGAAGGAAGGCGTTCTCCATGTAACGCCAACAGTTTTGTTGAAGTATGTGATACGCAGGGGCCTGCTCGACAAAAAAACTGTTTTAAAAGCAATTGTGTGGTTCAGTTCGAAGGAGACATTGAATCTGTCTCTGTTGACTTTTCTAACACGAAACAAACATGATGTCAAGAAGGTTTACCCACAGGTACTGTCTATACTAAACTAAATGGCAAATTTATAAATAGTAATAATTCTTGTACAAGCAGCAGGGTGACTGAGAAGAGAACATTTGAATACTACCAACAAGTGTGAATCTTGTGCTTGTAAAGAAACTGTATTTTCTACAAACAATAATGAACATTTTGGTAATTTGCTTCAAAAACATTTTACTTTTGCTGGTACCAGCCCCAAACGGAACAATGGAACACTGGTTAACAGGGAAACTGGACAGCATAATTTTGAATCATTAAGAAACATGATTTATGCTTTTGAGAGGAAATTATTTAACCTTTAAATGTGTCATATGGAAGTGTGTTATTTAAATGAATGCATCAAGAGACAAATAGTTCCACAGGGACTAAGAGTCTTTAAATTTCCTTATGGAATTTATTATGACACTGACACTGTTAAGATATTCATTGATATGTTTAACAAATGGGGTTTGGAATTATTAGGTAAAACTGTCTCCTTTTATGAGGCTATGGAAACAAGGCTTTGTGATGAAGTGAACGTATTAAATGAAAAAATTATCACTGATTTATTATTTGCACAGTATGAGAATTTGTATTATAAAATCATTAGCAAGGTGGATCAGAAATGTGATAATATTTTCAAGAAAAATGCTAAGAAGTTAGATAGAGATGTTAGACAGTATAAACTGCATAAGGTATATCCCACTTGATAAATTAGTTTTTCATGAAAGAGAATATGAAAACGCAGCAAATGAAAAGGGCGAGAGGACCAAACCTAACTCTAACTTTAATTTTGAACTACATAGTGAAAATTTCAGGGAAGCTGAGTTGGATTATCCAGTTGACTTTCAGGATTTTCTGCTTCCCAGACGCACGGAGAGAATAGCGAATCGCAGACAGGGGATGTACAAAACCTACAGCAGGGCAACACAGCAGAACCACGGGTATACCAAGTGGTAGATCCTGCAGTTCAAATACAACTTTGGTTTATTATTTTTAATATTAAAACAGTATTGTGGACTCGCAACGTTGTGCTCTTTTGTTTTATTTGGTTTTCTCGTTATCTTCCTTGTTATAGGCTCCCTAAGCTTGCTGACAGCTCTTTCCACTTTCTGTTGCCTGAGTTATTGTACTAAAAGTTTCTGTGCTCTAGAATTATCATCAAAAAACAGTTGCTTAACAGCATTCTTCCTAAACTCGTGCATATTGTCGAAGTAATCCGTTATTTTCTGTTTGGCATTCTGTAGCTGCTCCTTTTCTTGTTCTGAGAGATGATTACCCCTATTTTGCAATGCTTTAACATTTGCCAATCCCTCTAAATAATTTGTTACTGTTTAACCATATCACCTTTTCTTTTATTTCTACCCTAGTTTTAAACTCCACTTTAATTTTACCCCACTCCCTATCTATGTTTTCAGAAGAAAATTCTTCTCTAGTAGCTCCTGAATTAATTCCAAAACCCATTCCTTGAATTCCTCTCTTTTGAACAGATAGGTGGGAAAGTGCCAGTGTCTCATTTTTATTTTATTACCTTTTAGTTATTATTGGCACATGATCTGAAATAGTTATGGGGTGCATTTCAAGACTTTCAATTAAGTGGACATGTTCTTGTGAGATAGAAAATCTATCTACCCTAGCCCAGTTTTTGCATCTCCGAGAGTAATATGTAAATTCACTCTGAACTCCTAGTACTGAATTCACATCTTTCATGCCAAATATTTTCATAAATTTCTTCAGAAATCTGCCCTCCTTTGTTATATTTTCCCTTTTAGGACCCCCAGACACACCTTCACTGTTGCAAACCAAATTCCAGTCTCCACCTATAAGAAATATTTCTTGCTGAAAGCCAATTATATCTCCCACAATTTTCTAAAGCTCCATTATAGCAGTTTTACAGGGGGATGTAAATGCATGCCTGTATAATCCTCCTCCCTAGCCAGTAGTCCCTTAGTACTATGCATCTTCCATTATCTTTTTTCCCCTCATCTATCACTATTAGAGCTCCTCCTGCAATTAATATATGTACTCCTTTTTCCTTTGCCCCAGAGCCCCAGATATTCCACTGAATAACCATCCTGAAAACATTTATCAAATTTACATGTTCAGTTCTTTCCAGGTGCATCTCCTGTAGCATAGCTATTTGCACTCTACATTTTTAATATAATTCACTAGTCTTTCTTTATGTTTATCTGTAAGGCCATTCAGATCTGATGGCTTTTTACCCTCTTTAGGTAATACCATTACCACCGCCTTCTTCCAGGATGTTGGTACTTTTCTTAAAGCATCACTTTCTTATACAGTTATTACTACCACCTATTATGTACAACTGATTTTTTGTTAAATGTCTAGTTCCAGCTTTTATGATACAAGTATATACTATTGGGCAGGTTGCTCTTTTACACAGTTTCTTGTCAAATCCACTTATGCCTACGCCACATCTTATATAATTTTTTTTGAAAGCCCTCAAACCAAACCAAACCCCCAAAACCCTCTTAAAACCTATTAACTTAACGCACACAAGTATGTACATCTTTAAATATTGAAGTTTTTGCTTCCTAATAAGAACATAAGCTCTAAGTTGATAGCTACACAGACGGGCTAAAGTTAACCTAAAAGAAAGGTTAGTCATGCTAAGATGCATGGTACAGCTTGTGCTACTAGTAAGTGCTATTTGATTTTGTATGTCTTTACAGCTTTCCCAATTCATAAAAAACACTTGAATGCTTTCAGTAAGCACTTTCTCCAAGGCATTCCTCTTTATCAAATTGTGTTCCAGTGACATGCAAAAAGTACAGTTTTGTACCTACCATAAATGTAGATGTTCGAGTGCTCATACAGCTGCAGTCATAACAGATGGGTTATCCTGCCGTCAGGCGGGTCCTTGGTCGGCCGAATTACAAAGTCTACGTCCGGCGTCGGTTGTCGTCGCTTCTTCCCTGACGTCAGTGCGGCAGAGGTATAAAAGAGGCAGCCGACGCCATTTTCTTCAGTTTTTCTTGCCCCAGATGTCAGGTGCCCCCAGAAGGAAGGCAAACATAATGTTATGCAAAGATGCAATGTTGATAAATCAAAAACAGTAGTTGCAAGCAAATACACCATAAAAGAATACCCCAAAAAGGTTATATGAAAAGTGTTTGTCATAAGCCTGTCCTAAGAGGGGATGGAGGGAGGGAAACCTGGACTGCAGCTGTATGAGCACTCGAACATCTACATTTATGGTAGGTACAAAACTGTACTATGTTCATAGTGCATACAGCTGCAGTCATAACAGATGGGTAGAATCCCAAAGCTAAGTAAGGGTGGTAGGCACTAAGTGGAACTAGGAGGAGCTAGGATGCCCTACAGGACTGCTATGGCAAAGCCCACTCTAGATTTTGAGTATAGTGGGAGGTGATAGTGCTTGGAAAAAGTGTGCAATGAACTCCAGGTGGCTGCTTCCAAAATGTCCTTGGTAGGGACCCCGCTGAGGAAGGCTGCAGAGGTAGCTGTGGCTCTGGTGGAGTGGGATCTGATGCATGCAGGCACAATTTTTCCATGAAATGAGTAACAAAAGCGTATGCAGTGGGCTATCCAATTTGAAATTGTCTGTTTGGAAATGGCCTTTCCTTGAGCAACTGCAGCATAGGACACAAAGAGTTGCTCAGATTTCCTGAATGGCTTTGTCCTGTCCAAATAATAACGAAGTTGTCTGTGAATGTCCAAGGAATGTAGTAGTCTTTCCCCTTTGTTTTGTGGATTTGGATAAAAGGTAGGTAAAGTGGATAGTCTGATTCAAAGCTACACTGGATACTACCTTTGGCATAAAGGTAGGGTTGGTTCGTAAGGAAACTCTGTCCTGATGGAAAATGATGAATGGCTGCACAGCCATGAGGGCCTGTAGCTCCAAAACCCTGCATGCTGAGGTGATAGCCAGAAGAAAGGCTGTTTTCCATGACAAGTACTGTAACTCTGTTGAAGAAGCTGGCTTGAAGGGAGGAAGGGTCAGCTTTTCCAATATGAAGTTGAGGTCCCAAGCAGGGACTGGTGGTTTCCTTGGGGGTTTTATATTCTTTGCCCCTCTGAGGAACTGCCTTAAGAGAGGATGAGAGAATAAAGGAGGATCTGTGTTGTATTGTGCAGAAATGGCTGAAGCGTGGATCTTGATGGAGGAGAAGGAAAGTCCATTGTTTAACATCTCAGCTAGGTACTGTAAAATTTGAGGTATATTTATTACCCAAGGTTTCTGTCCCTTTTCTTGATTCCAGGCACAAAATCGTTTCCATTTGGCAGAGTAGGCCTTTCTAGTAGAAGGTCTTCTGGCCTCCAAGATGACATCCTGCACCTCCTTGGAGAGGAGAAACTGTTGGGAAATCAATGAATTCTCCATGAGTTTTGAGATGGCTGTGAAGAGTTTTGTAGTTGTGCTGGGACAACAGAAGAGGGACTAGAGGTAGGGTCCCATGGTGGGGAATGTGTCAGGCTCTTCAGGAGCGGATACCAGTGTTGTCTTGTCCAGTCTGGAGCAATGAGAATCATTTTCGGCCTCTCTGCTCTGGCTTTTAATAGAACTTTGGGCAGCAGAGGAAGAGGCGGGAAGGCATAGACTGTCAATGTTGTCCAATTGAAAGAAAGTGCGTCCACTTTCCAGGCCTGTGGATGATAGGTCCTTGAACATAATTTTTTCAACTGGCAATTTCTGTGGGTAGCAAAGAGATCTATGTCTGGCTGACCCCATGCCTGAGTTATCTTTGTGAAAACTTGAGGATGCAACTTCCATTCGTGTGGATCTGTCATATTTCTGCTTAGGTTGTCTGCCAGTGTGTTTTCCTTCCCTGGCAGGAATTGTGCCAGTAGTTGAATTTGCAATTCCAGTGCTGTGTTCCATAGGGTCATGGCTTGCCTGCACAGGGGGTATGAATGAGTTCCTCCCCTGTTTATTTATGTACAACATCACTGTGGTGTTGTCTGTCCTTATCAATAGCTGGCCTGGATGCAGTAGGTGTTTGAAGGTCATAATAGCCTTTTGCATGGCTAGCATTTCCTTTTGGTTGATGTGAAGGTGCTTTTCTTTTCGGGTCCATTTTCCCTGAATGCACTGATCTGTCATGTGTGCTCCCCAGGCATAATCTCAGGCGTCTGTTGTGATGATTTGAGTTGCTTGAGGTACACAGAAAGGGAGACCTGTGTTTCTTTGGCAAGCTTGAGCCCTCCACATAAATTCCTTTTGAAGGCATGGAATGAGTGGTATAATTGCTTCCAAGTTGTGGCCATAATTTTTTTAGGTACCATTGAAGTTTCCTCATATGCAGCCTTGCACACGGGATTAGTAGGATGCAAGATGCCATGAATCCCAGAGCCTGCAGGACTTTCCTTGCAGTTAGCCTGGTGTAAGTTGCCATTTTTCTGAAGTATTGAGACAATTGCCCTTGCTTGTCTGGCGTGAGGTAGGCCATCTGGGTGGTTGTATCCAAGCTGGCACCCAGGAAAATTATTTGTTGAGAGGGTATTAGTTTTGATTTCTTTTTGTTGACTGTGTATCCCAGGAAGTTCAACAGTTTTATTACAAATGCCAGGTGCTGCAGTAGTATGTCCTTGCTGTCCGCTTGGATCAGGCAGTCATCCAGATATGGGTAGATTTGTATCCCTTGAAGTCTGCAGAAGGCGATTACTGATGCCAGGCATTTCGTAAACACTCTGGGCGCAGTAGATAAGCCAAAGGGCAATGCAGAGAATTGGTAATGGGTTGAACCTGCAAGAAATCTGAGGTATCGTCTGCAATCTTGTCTGATAGGGACATGCAGGTATGCCTCTTTGAGGTCCAATGTTACCAGCCAAGGCTCCTTGCCCAGCATGGGAAGAAGCTGCTGTAATGTGAGCATCTTGAATTTTGGTACCTGTAGATATGAGTTTAGGATGGATAGGTCTAAGATGGGTCTCCAGTCTTTATCCTTCCTTGGTACTAGGAATAGTCTGGAATAAAACCCTTGACCTTGTTCTTTTGCAGGTACCTCTTGGATTGCTTTCATGTCCATGAGAGCTGAAATTTGTTTTTGTGCCTCTGCCCTTGGATTTTGTGGCAGGTTTGGCATACCTGTCATTTTTGGAAGGGTGTGAAAGTGGAACCTGTAGCCTCTGTCTATAATGTCCAGAATCCATTTGTCTTTTGTAACAATATGCCAATTTCTTGAGAATAATGTCAGTTTTCCGCCCAAAGATGCTGCCATTAAAGCTTTGCTTGGCAGGTGTATGGGGAAGTCATTGTGTCTGTTTTCTAAAAGACTGTGATCTATCTTCTCCACCTCTTGGGGTTGGTGCTTGCCACTGTCTGGCTCTGAAAGATCCTTGAGGTTGCCCTCTACCCCTTGGACGCCTGTATCTGCCCCTTTGAGGTCTGTCCGTGGCTGGAAAGGACCAATTTTTTGAAGGCCAGTTTCTGCTGAAACGTGGAGGCTATACCTGCAGGAAATCTTTCACTGTTTGCATTGATTTCTCTTTTTCCTCCATTTTCTTTAGCACCTCCTCAGCTTTAACACCAAACAATACATCTTTTTGAAGAGGTGCATCTAATAATTTAGCTTTGACATGATCTGGTAAGGTTTGCTCTTTGAGCCAAGCATGTCTGCGTATAACAGACCCCGTAACAGCAGCTCTACATGAGGCCTCTAAACCATCAAAACCACACTGCAAGGTATGTTTACCCACTTGCTCTGCACCATGCAACAAATTCTGCAACTCTTTTAAATCTGGTTGTTCTGGTTGTGTCATCTTGCTTTTCAGCTGAGATATCAAAAACTGTTGATACTTTAACATATGGAACTGACAGTTTAATGCCCTCATGGTTAAAGTGGCCGAGGTGTACACCTTTTCCCCCCACCTTTCTAAAGCTCTGGAATCTCTCTCTGAAGGTAATGGATTTTTAGCAGTAGAGGCCTTAATTCCCTTGGGACCCTGTGAAATTGTTTCTGGGTCAGCAGTATGGCTTTTATATAGGAACTGGTGAGAATCAGAAACCCGGTAATACCTGTCTGGTTAAACAGGAGCTGGAGGCAAAGAATCTGGATTAAGGCTGGCTTCTGTGTACACATCATCCAATATATCTAAAACAGGAGGGATAGCCAGAGGCCTATGCTGGGGGAGCAGAAGAAATTCCCTGAGCCTTTTCTTGGAATCTGAGTAATCCTGGCCTTCCCAGTGAGTGTTCCCTCAATGTATGCAGGGTTTCCCCAAAAGAGAAGTCCTCAGGGGGGGAGACCGAGGGAATATACCCCTCTGCATCAGAGTCTTCAAATGGAGAATAGGCATAATCCTGGTCCTCAGATAGTTCTGAGGTAACAGAAGCTTGATCTGAGGAAGGGTGGTCTTCCTCTAATCTGGGACTTTTGTCAGAGGGGGGTTGAGAACCCTTGATAAGAGTAATCAAATCCTCAGCCATTTTAAGCATGTGTTTTTTAGGCATGGTGCCTTGAGAGGGGGTCTGAGGAACCTGATTTTTGGTTTTCATGGCTGCTTTAGATTTAGTGAAGGCTTTAATAGAGAAGGAGGAAGGCCTGAAGACCCCTTGAGAAATGGCAGGCCTGTCTAAATTCTGAGTTTCCCCGCTAGGAGTGGCATCGGTATCTGTAGTAGGAATGGAGGCCGAGAAGCCTGCGACCTCGGGTACTAAAGACACCGGTAATGCATTGTCATCGGTACTCAGGGGCTGCGTAGGCGCCTCGCTGAGTACCGGAGAACCAGTAGTCGGCCTTAGCGTGGTTTCAGTAGATGGTGCAGACCTCGTATGTCGGTCATTATCTTTGCGTTTTTTGCTCAAAACTGGAGTCTGAGTATCTGACGACATAATATAATTAAATTTTTTGCCAAAAAAGTGAAGGGCGAACTCCGCCCGACGCTTAATAGTGTGCTTGTTGAATCTAGCACAAAAACGGCAGGCCGAGACGTCGTGGTCTGGGCCTAAGCAAGGTATACAGAAAGAGTGGAAATCCTTATGCGGTATTTGCTTCCCACATGAAATGCAATTATTAACTTTGTCTGACATCGGTCTGAGGCAAGAAAAGTTTCCCCAACGGGGTACTTGGCTTTCAAGAAGACTTCGGCTGAAATACTTTCGTAAATCTCAGGAGTTGGCCGACTGGCACTTGTGAACTGCTTCTGCTTCGGGCACCGCATGGCAAGAAAGACTGAAGAAAATGGCGTCGGCTGCCTCTTTTATACCCCTGCCGCACTGACGTCAGGGAAGAAGCGACGACAACAGACGCCGGACCAAGACTTTGGAATTCGGCCGACCAAGGACCCGCCTGATATCAGGATAACCCATCTGTTATGACTGCAGCTGTATGCATGATGAACATCTGCTAAGAGTACCTTGTTTATCAGAAAAAAAGCTTTACAATATTTTTTCATTTACATGCTTTGTAATAAACATGTTACTGGATAACGCATAGGGTTTTAATCCAGTCACAAGCATGGGAAAAAGCACACTGATTTTTCTTTTGTCACACACAATTAACCAGACCCTTCCCTTCTCTCCCCCATCTCCTCCCCTCCTCCTTTTTCTTTTTTTTTCATTCTAGTGCCTACATTTCTTAAAACTGAACAAAGAAAAAAAAAAAGAGAGAAGGGTGAAAAAGAAAAAAACAAAAGCACCTGTTTATATTAATATCCCCATGCATTTTAAATTGAGAAAACTTTACTTAAGGTCTAACTGGTTTTGCATTATCTTCAAAGCTGTCACACCTGGGAAAATCCCTGATTGTTTTCACAGAACATTATGTCCGAGCCAATTTCTCTGTTCTTTTTTTTTTTATTTTCCCTCAGCCATCCCCTTACACCAGACTGTCTCCAGTTTCTCTTGAACAGATTGTCTCCATGGAGACATGACCACCAGCTGCAGAAATGCTACTTAGTATACTTACAAGCAACTTCCAGAAACAAAACCTCATATGATTCAGTATTCTTTTTCATTTACTTGCTCTCTCTCTCTCTCAAAACAGAGGTCCCCAATCAGCCATCTCGCGATGCAAGAATGAAAAAAAGTACATGAATTTGAATTCAGTCATGCCTTTTCAATCAGGCCCCCCCCCCCCATTTTTTTTATCACTGTATTGCCTATGTTTCTCAAAACTGCACAAGAAAAAAAAGAAGGGGAGAAAAAGAAAACACCTGTCTACAATCTCCATTACACTTAAAAATATCATGCAAAGAAAACCATGACCACAAATACAACACCATTAAGAAAAGAAAGTGTTTTTTTTTTACTTACGGTTAGCATTCTCCCCTCTCTCCCACTTCCCAAAGCATTTTTTTGACCATTAATGGCATGAAGTAGAGCATATACTTTGCAGTCCAATTTTGAATAAGCCCAATATTTCCAGATTTTCTTCTTCTGTCATATGTCATAAATGCAATTATTACATTGTAATCCCACATTAAGTTACTAATTTTATTACTGTTCATCTCCGTCACCGAAATCCTGTCTCTGCTTCATTTCCAACGTACTCTCAATTCTTCTAGTCAACTCTCATGCTCTCTTCCTTCTCTACATTTTCCATTGAAATACTGGAAAAGGTTTCACAGGTACAGTCTCTCTGTGGTCTTTATTACCAGAAGAACAAGAAGCAGAATCTCATTCTGTTTCACAGCTCAGATTTTGTTGGACAAACTTTTGTATTTCCTCCTTAGCATGCATTTCATCAAAAAATTATTTTATCCCTCCAGGGAAGAAGAATACCTTGAACACAGCTGGTTACAGCAGTTTGAATCTCACCCCTGTGTCTCAACATTCTCTGAACAGTAGAATTAATTTACTTCTCTTTTGCCTGGTGTACGAGTAATCATTCTCCACAAACACTATCTCCCACTTTTAGCATTTTGTCCTTCTTCCACAATTTTGTTAGAATCAAGTCCTTCTGCTGGTCGGATTGCATCTTTACTATTATAGGTCTACGTGGCTTTCTTATGGGTAGGTTTGGAGCATCATACACATGATGTGTCTGTTCTATCAGTTCCTGCTGTGGGATACCAGTCCAGTTGTTTATTTGTGCTTTCATAAAATTAATGCAGTCTGTTCCTTCCAGCTTCTCAGGTACAGCTGAAAATCTCAGGTTTTCCCTTTGTGCTTTGTCCTCTAATTCTATTATTTTATGAAACCTCTCTTCCTGAGCAGTCTCAAATTCAGTCAGTCTTTTCTTTATTTCCACCTCTGATTTTTGCAGCTTTATCATCTCATCTGAATATCTGTTTAAAGCTTCTTCCATTTGTCCCAGCCTTTTGATTGTGTTGATATACTCGACCAGTCTTTTGTTTATTTTAACCAGGTCTGTATCCAGTTGTTTTGCATCTTCCTGTAAGTTACTGGAAGTCATGTCTGAAGGTTGCATTACTTTTTAATGAACAGCTGCAAAACTCTCCCCTGGCAGTGATTCTTCCTCACCTTTTCTAGCTGATTTTTTTCTAGGTCTTCTGTGTTTCGATATTCCTGGGATCCAGGCAGTGTACTTATTAGCCGGTTACTGAAATTAACCCATAGACACAAGTCTACTGGCCTTCTCTGCTGAGTTTGTTTTCACGCTGGAAGAACTAGAAACAAGCTGCTACTCAGTGGCAGCCATCTTAGAAATCCATGGTAAAACTATTTTTCATCAGAAGCACATACAAGTGTGTTGCATACAGGAGTATAACTATGTATAATAAATAAAGCATAGATAGTTAAAGTTAAGATGCTCTCTGCGAATTACTCATGTCAGAAGGATTTGCAAGATATGTGACATAAATAGCTTACATGTCATCCACCCTAGCAGTGGAGATGGACCAAAGAAAGAAAAGTACTACACAAAAAATGGTGTAATTGAGGTTGTCATCAGAAATCAAATCACATTCAGAATCTGTTGGTTTCATAATACTAGGAAAACAGAATGGTTAAATGTACAACTCACCTAAGACAATCACACAAAACTCGCTGCCTCTCATCTTTGATGAGCAGACAATAAAAACATAGTTGGGCAGTCTTTGCCTGCTTTGCATTTCACTCAGTGATCTCAAAGTCTCTGAAATGCCTTCAGCTAAAGAATTCTGGGTTACAAGTACATGCACAAATTCTCTGGCAGCACTTGCAGTCAATCTAGCAAGCCAAGGCAGCTGAGCAGGTGAAACAGCAGTACACAATGGACTTATCTGCAGTGCCCTCTCCTTCAGGGTAACTTCCTGTATAGCCTTCAAGATGACTTGTTCAAATTCCTCCCGTAGTGGCATCTGGTCTACACCTACAAAGCCAAAAACAACAGAAGTTTACCAGCTTACAACATGAAAAACTCAATATAATCATACTGTAAAAAACTCAACTCATTGCTGTACATATTTTGTAATTCTCAAAATATTTCACCCAAAACTGCTAATTGACCATACAAACCCTACTTTTTTTCCTAAATACTATGACATGGAATTGCTTAACAATGAATAAGATCTAAACAACAAGATGTCCCACAGAGATAGCTGAAAGACTTTCTCTTTGCAACGTAAATGAACAGAATCTGGGAATGGCTTTGGATACTTGAGGATGACCAGAGAGGATATTACACCCATTATCATCTAACTCTTCTGCAGGAAAGCAACCACAGAGAGTACAACATGGTGCTCAGTGGAGACTAGGAGTATTGTCTTGGAAACAAACCATGAATGAATGTGTGTTGGCAAGGGCGTACACAATATCTGCTTATTAGCAGACAACTGCATGTGCCACCTCAACCAGAGTAATTCTTATAGAAAGAGTGGAAAACCTGGCTCTTGAAAGGCAAAGAATGGCTCCAGTGCATTTAGACACCTTTTGTGGACAGAACCTGACTGCATACAGCCTTCTCGGTTAATCCCATAGAGCCAACAAATTATCTGACCTCTCCTGGTAGAGGCTGGTGTACAAAGAACTATGCATTCAACATTTCAACAACAAGGATAAATCTGGCACAGAGACTATACTACCACCAAAGCTACTAAATGTCAGAAGCCACAGTGAACCTATGCCTAGATAGGCAGTGAGAAGAGTCTTGTATAAACTGAAACTAGCCTGAATAATGGATGATAAAAGAACAAAACAGCTTAAAAGAATTACCATCTGTGGTAAAATGCTGAATTACAGAATAATTTCAAGATGAAGATGACATAAGGATATGAAAGGGAAAGAAGGCATAATTGTGCGAATATATACACCATAAAATTATAACTTTAAATAGAAAGAACACATTGCAATAGCATTTGTTAGGGTAGAAAAGTAGCCACAGGTGAATGCCTGTGATTCTGGAGTGACTTTCCAAGCAAAGGACATCAACAGAACACTCACTTGAAAATGAAGAGCAGTCTGCTCTATCTTCAGTTGTTTTTCGGCATAAGAAAATCAAGTTCACCAGCAAGCTGGCAATGGAATCAGTTATATTCAGGTTTGGCTATGCCCTCTCCCTCCCCTTTCAAAGGTGGGGATGACAGCCTGAAGTTCAGACGCTCTGTTGAAGGAAGAACCAAAAGAAGAACAGTCTTCCAAGTACAATGTTGAAAGGAAATTGAACCATCAGGCTCAAAAGGAGCCAAAGTCAACTATTCAAATACAAAACTGAGGTCCCAAGAAGGCGGAATTGACTTTCTGATGGAAGGCTGACATGAAAGATGCCATTAATAAATGGTTTGACCTCAAACTGAAAGGCCACAGGAAGATTCAAGGGTAGACAAGCAAGGATTGTCAATAGGTGAGCTTTAACTGAAGAATATGTCAACCCAGCATGGAGCAAATCACACAAAGAAGAAGTAGAGGGACCACCACAGAGAGGGGATCCTGAGGGTGAGAGAGGAACCAGACACAAAAACTTTTTTATTTGGACATGTATCATTTTCTGATGATGGGTTTTCCTGGCTTCCTGCAGAATCTGGAGCACATCCTCATAAAAGAGGCGCCTAAAAGGAATCTAAACTCTATCACCCAGAGTGTCATTTGAAGATTGGAGAGGTGAAGATGGGTAAGAGATCCTCTGCCTTGTGTGAGAAGATCCACTTGGTGATGTAACGTGTGGGATTTCTCCTGGCCAAGTGATAAAGAAGGGGCAAACAATGCTGTCTGGGTCAAAAGGGAGTTACCAGCAAGATTTTGGGAGTCCTGCCTGATCTTGTGCAGAACTCATGGCAACTGAGGAGGGGGGTGAGAGGCATATATAAACATTCCCTACCAAAGAAAAGACAGGGTTGTCCACTTTCCAAGTCAGAGGGCTTTGTACTCTTGAACAGAACACATGAAAATGTCTGTTCAGAGAAGAGGCAAAAAGATCTAACTGAAGAATATCTCACCGATGGACTATATAAAGGAAAATTACAAAATAAGCGATTTATTGATGACCCAAAAAAGTGTTAGAGAATTGGGAAATAATTTAAAAGGAACTGAAAGACCGCCAAACAAAAACAAAACAAGAGGAAGTAGATACATTTTGGAGAAGTATCTATGAAGATCCTGTGGAACATAAAGATGCTAAATAGACAGAAGTAGTAAAAGAAAGAAGAAGTATAAAGGTGCAGGATATGAAACGGGATGAAGTAACAGCCACAGAGATTGTGACAAAGTTAAGAAAAGCTTCTAACTGGAAAACCCCAGACCCAGATGCAGTACCTAACTTTTAGTTAAAAGCATTAACATTTTTGCACGAGGATTTAGCCATGAGTAAGAAAATACAGTTGTGTACACTTACCATAAATGTAGATGTTCGAGTGTATTCACTGTTGCAGTCATCACATTTGGGTTATCCCTGCCAGGGTAGCCCTCAGTCAGTCCAAATACTAGAGGCTTAGTATTTCTGTGTCGGTCGCAGTCGCTCCAGGACTGATGTCAGGTTGTCAGTAGTATAAAATATGGCAGCCAATGCCATTACATCAGTTTTTCATGTCCTGTCAGAAGCCCCCAAGCAGGAGCTAGGTTATGGTGGAAGAACACCACCAACAGAAAGTAAATACCAAAAGTTCCTTGTAGGGAGAGTGAGAGAGAGACAGAGATACAAGGGGGATGCAGGGAGGGAAACCAGGACTGCAACAGTGAATACACTCGAATATTGTACACAACTCTGCTGTATTCTTCGTGTTTCACTGTTGCAGCCATCACATTTGGGTTGACTCCCAAAGCTGAAGAAAGGGTGGAGGCAGTCAAGAAGACTGGGGGCTGGCTAGGATGCCCTGCAGGACTGCAGTGGCAAAGCCTTCCCTGGATTTGGAGAAGATAGGCAGGTGGTAATGCTTGGTGAAGGTATGAACTGATGTCCATGTTGCAGCCTTCAGTATGTCCCTGGTGGGGACCCCTCTGAGGAAAGCTGCAGAGGTGGAGGTTCCTCTGGTAGAATGTGTCCTGGCCCCCTTGGAGGAGGTTTCCCATGTTGCTTTTAGCAGAAATTATGCAGTGTGCTATCCATTTGGAAATTGTTTGCTTGGATATCGCTGCTCCTGCAGCGAAACTGACTAACAATTGATCAGTCTTCCTAAATGATTTAGTCCCATCTAGATAGAATCTGACATCTAGTATACTGGAACAAGCCACAAGGACATTAAAAATACCACTGACATTTAAAAGAGTACATAAACTGGACAGTATTTTTCACTCTTTAGTGACGTCTTTGGACTGAGTGTACATCAGTCTGTAGTTATATGTGTCTGTGATAGAATTGAAATAACTCTGACAGTATTAAAAAAGTTATGGACTCACCATAACGTTCCATGTTGGTAGTCCATCTCACCCTTTATTTTTACATAAAGGTTCGGAGCCGAACCTCGGCTCCGACTGGGCCAACTTTCAAGCTCGAAGACTTCTGGTTGGCTCGTGGCTAAGCAGGTATCCCATGGTGTACCAGTGCAATCCCCAGATCTTGTTTGCTGCTCGCTAGAAACAGAAAAAAAACCCTAACCAACAAACCAATACTAAAGGGTCGCCAACCAAAAAATTTAGAGCATTACCTCCAGATCTTCCAGGATGGGGGCAGGAGGGCGGGTTGGTAAAAATGAAGGGTGAGATGGACTACCAACATGGAATGTTATGGTGAGTACATAACTTCTTTATGTTAGGTAGTCCAATCTCACCTTCATTTTTACATATGGGACAGCATCCCTAGCGCCTTATTCTTGAGAGGCTCATTGGAAAATACTCCTGAGCACCATGGAGCCAAAGGATGCTCTTCCCCTAGAAGCCAAATCCAACTTATGAGTAATGAAGGTGTGAGGTGTAGCCCACGTAGCTGCTGCACAGATATGATCAATTGGTACCCTGGCTTGAAAGGCTGCAGAGGTAGACAGAGACCTGGTAGAGTGAGCCTTGATCCTGCGGGGTAAAGGTCTACCCTCCTAACTGTAGATGAAAGTTATGCAGCTAGAAATCCAGTTAGACAATGTAACCTTAGAAACTGATGAGCCCATTCTGGAGTCGGAAAAAGAAATGAACTGGTCTGACTTCTGAAATTCTTTGGTCCGTTGCAAATAAAAATGTAGCTGTCTGTGAACATCCAGCTGATGGAAACAATATTCAGCTGCATTGCAATGATCGGGAAAGAAAACTGGAAGCTCAATAGACTGATTCAATGTGGCAGAAGAACAAACTTTGGGAACAAATGAAATATTGGTATGTAAAGAAACTCTGTCTATATGGAAGACTAAATAAGGTGGTTTAATATACGGGGCTTGTAGCTCAGATACACGTCTGGCTGATGTAATAGCTACCAAAAATAGTCTTCCAAGACAAATATTTTAAGGAAGATGAATGAGATAGTTCAAAGGGAGGGGATGTTAGTTTGGACAACACAAAATTTAAGTCCCAAGAAGCCACAGGTTCTTGTAATGGTGGTCTCAGTAAAGTGGCCCCTCTCAAGAAAGTCTTGCATAAATTATGAGACATAAGGTTGACATTTGGAGACCCTAAATAAAAATGAGAGATTGCCGTCAATTGTACTTTGATGGTGGTTGCGGCAGATCCCTGCTGAAAAAGCTCCGAAAGGAATTTCAGAATCACAGGAACGGGAGTGGTGTAAGGATCCACTTTCATTTTCAGTGCCCAAATAGAGAACCTTTTCCATTTACGGTCATACAGCCATCTGGTTGAGGGTTTATGCGAGGATAAAAGAATATGGGACACTGATGACGAAACATCATGAAGCCCGACTAGAGAAGGAACTGGAGCAGCCAAGCTGTCAACTTGAGGGTGTGGAGAGAGGGGTGTAGCAAACCAGACATGTGGGTCAATAGATCTGGAACTGGGTCCAGAATCCAAGGATCGTCCAGGAGAAGAGGCTCGAGGAAGGAGAACCAGACCTGACGAGGCCAGTAAGGAGCAATGAGAATCAACTTGCTTCCCCAGTCGATTGGCTTTCTGTATCACTTTGGGGATAAGAAGGAATGGAGGAAAAGCATATAGAAGTCCCGTTGACCAGAGCATCTCTGGGCGTTTCCCCGGGAGGGGGAATTAGGGAAAAATAACTGCTGCACTTGGCATTGACTAGACTGGCAAAAAGGTTGTAGCAAGGTTGTCCCCATTTTCGGAAAATGTGTTCCACTATTTCCCATTTCAGAGACCACTCGTGAGGCAGTAAGATTGCCCGACTTAGCTTGTCGGCTATCACGTTGGATGTCGCCGGAATGTGCATTGCCACCAGAAAGCGCTGGGAAGAAATCGCCCATTACCAAACTCTCATGGCCTCTCGACAGAGTGGGTAAGATCTGGTACCGCCCTGTTTGTTGATATACCACACAACCGACATGTTGTCCGATTGTATCTCAATCGTCCCTGGAGGAAGAAGGTCCTGAAGCGCTTGCAATGCCAGAAGCACCACTCTCATCTCCAGAACACTGACATGCAGATGAGACTTGCGTTCTTGCCATGTGTCGCGGACAGTCCTACCAAGATAATGCCACCCCATCCGACCTGGGAGGCATCCGTAGTCACAGTGGCAATGGGTTGGGCAGGCACAAAGGGAACTCCCGTGAACAAGTTGTTGGGGGCTATCCACCAACGAAGGTCCTTTTTGCATGATTCAATCAGCAGGATAGGGTGACTCAGCGGTAGATATTGGAATGACTACTGGGAAAACAGGAGCCATTGAAGGATTCTCATGTGCAACCTGGCTAAAGGTATTAACAGAATGGTTGAGGCCATCGTTCCAAGAAGTTAAAGAATCCATTTTGCTTTGACTTTCTGAAGTGGAAGCAGCTGCTGAACTTGTGAGATGAGGTTTTGTGCTCTTTCGGCAGGAAGATGAACTGTCATATCCACTGCGTCTACCTCTGCACCTACAGAAATCACAGATTGCAAGGGCAGTAATGCAGATTTTTCCCAGTTTATGGAGATCCCAAGTTGAGCACAAAGCTGAATGGTGGCGTCCCTGTTTGGAGGAGTAGATGCCTGGTGGGGGCGGTCAGGAGCCAGTCATCCAAATACGGAAACACCTGGCATCCATGACGTCTCAGGTGAGCTGTCACTACTCCCACGTATTTGGTGAACACCCTGGTGGCTGTGGTGATACCAAAGGGCAGAGCATGAAACTGATAATGGCTGGCTCCCAGATGGAAGCGCAGATATCTCCTTGACGCCTTGTCCATTTTTATATGGTAGTAGGCGTTTTGGAGATAACAGAGAGCACATCCAATAGTCTTTCCCTAACAACGGGAGTATCGACTGCAGTGTGACCATCCGAAACTTGTACTTTTTCAAGGATTCGTTTAATCTGCTGAGGTAAAAAATTGGCCTCCAGACTCCGGTTCGTTTTGGGACTAAAAAGAACCTGGAGTAAGTTCTGGATCCTGTCTGGTCTGCTGGGACAGGCTGGATGACTCTTTTTGAGAGCAACTTGTTGATCTCCACAGTTGCCTGATCCCTGTGATTGGGTGGAACATCTGGGATCATTTTGGGAACAAACGGTGGAAGGGAAACGGGTATGATATAGCCTCTGGTAACAACTCTTTGTACCCACTAGTCTTGGGTTATATTTAGCCAGGCTTCTGAATATAAAGAGATGCGACCCCCGACTGGCCCCAGAGAAACGCAGTCGGGCCCCACATCAGGAGCGCTGATAAGGCCGCCCTCGAAAGGAATCACGGCCTTGCTGGTATTGCGGACCACCCCTGCCTCTAGGGCGAAGTCTACCATTGCCTTCTCCTCTGCCTCTGAAGGAGGATTCACTGTGTGTGTCCGGAAAAGCCCTCTGGGACTTTTTGAACCACATCTTACCTCCCCTTTGACCTTTGGGGTATGGTTGAGAGGGGACAGTAAAACGGACTTCCACGGTAGACAGAGTCTTTCCTTCCCTGCTCACACTGAGTGAGTGTTTCTTTCACCTTGCGACCAAACAAGGAGGAACCATCAAATGAGGCGTTGGTGAAGGTGAACTTAAAAAGCTCCGCAAAATTACACAAGCGCATCCAGGAGAGGCGCCTAAGGGCAACTCCTGAACCTGCTGCTCTGCTCGCTCCATCAGCCGCATGGAGGAGTTAACTATTGAATTTAGGGTGGAAAACTGAGCAGTGATCCTATCAGGGACTCCCTCAGGACAACCACCCTGTACGGAATTCTCCTAACTCCTTGAGGAGATCACTCTGCAACCTCGTGAAATGGGTAAGATAGTTCAGAGCTCAAAGTGTGAAAGCCGCTGAACTAAATGCACGCTTCCCAAATCTGTCCATCTGTCGAGACTCCTTGTTTGGTGGATGAACAGAGGAAGAGGTCTCTGCTAACTCCTTCTACATGGCTGCCGCCACCACCATGGCATCTACGGGAATGCCCTTAGACAAGAATTCTTTTCCAGGAAGGGTAGACAGGAAAGTACAGTTGTGTACACTTACCATAAATGTAGATGTTCTAGTGTATTCACTGTTGCAATCATTACATTTAGGTAATCCGCTGGCAGGTTGCCCTCAGTCGGCCTGATTAACAAAGTCTTGGGTCCTGCGTCAGTTACTGTCACTACCTTCCATGACGTCAGGTCGTCAGGGGGTATAAAACATGCAGCAGACGCCCATTACATCAGTTTTCCTTGCCCCAGATGTCAGGTGCCCCCCAAATGGGGAGCAAAAAAAAAAATATATATATATATATATATATGTAGAATAAAAAAAAAACACAAAACATATACTTCCAAACAAAATCAAATACACCAAAAAGGCTTTTAAAGATAGTAACAGAAATGACAGGTATCGTTAGAGAAAAAACAGGGGGGTGGAGGGAGGGTAAACAGGACTGCAACTGTGAATACACTCTAACATCTACATTTATGGTATGTGTACACAACTGTACTATATTCTTCGTGTTTCACTGTTGCGGTCATTACATTTGGGTAGAATCCCAAAGCTATGGTTGGGAGGATAGATTTATACAGCATTAGAAGCAGCTATAAGGCCCTGCAGGACAGCAGTGGCAAAGCCTGCTCTGGCTTTAGAGAAGAGAGGTAAATGGTAATGTTTGGTGAACGTATGAACTGAGCTACAGGTAGCAGCTTCTAGAATGTCTCTGGTAGGAACCCCTCTGAGAAAGGCCGCAGAAGTAGATGCAGCCCTGGTGGATTAAGATCTGATCCGCTTGGGGACAGGCTTACCATGGTGCACATAGCAGAAATGAATACAATGGCTTATCCATTTGGAAATAGTCTGCTTTGAAATGGCCTTTCCCTCTGTCCTTGCAGCAAATGCCACCAGTAATTGCTCAGATTTTCTTAAGAGATTTTGTCCTGTTTAAGTAGAATCTTAGTTGTCTGTGCACATCCAATGAATGCAGAATCCGCTCACCCTTGTTCTGTGGATTTGGGAAGAAAGTTGGCAAATGTATGGTCTGATTTAGGGCCACACTAGATACCACTTTAGGCATAAAAGATGGACTGGTCCTGACAGCCACCCTATCCGGGTAAAAAATAATGAAAGGCTCCACTGCCATAAGAGCCTGTAGTTCTAAAATCCTTCTAGCTGAAGTGACTGCTAAAAGAAAATCTGTTTTCCAAGAGAGAAATTTTAGGTCTGCAGTAGCAGCTGGCTCAAAAGGAGGTACAGTGAGTTTTTCCAAAACAAAATTGAGGTCCCATGCAGGAGTTGGCGCTCTCCTGGGAGATCTTAAATTTTTGGCCCCTCTGAGGTACTGCTTTAGCAGAGGATGAGAAAAGAGGGGAGGCTCTGTGTTGTAATGAGCTGAAAGGGCAGAGGCATGGATTTTTATGGAAGAAAAAGATAGGCCCTTGTGAAACATCTCAGTTAAGTATTGCAGAATTTGAAGGATATTGGGCATTGCTGTGTTTATTCCTTGTGCTTGGTTCCAGGCACAGAATCTTTTCCATTTGTCAGCATAAGATTTTCTAGGACTAGGCCTTCTAGCCTCCAAAATGACATCCATCACAGGTTTGCTGAGAGATGTAACTGGTGAAATTAGTTGATTAGTCATGCTGCAAGATTCAAAGTTTGGAGCTGAGTGTGCAGAATTTGATAGTTCTGCTGAGACAGTAGGGTAAGGTGTCTGAGGCAGGTACCACAGAGGAAGGTGCGACATATTGCGTAGAAGTAGGTACCAATGTTGGCGAGGCCAGTCTGGAGCAATCAGAATCATTTTTGTTTTTTCCTGTCTGACTTTTAGCAAGACCTTGGAGAGCAGAGGCAGAGAGGGAAAGGCATAGACAGTACAGTTTTGTACCTACCATAAATGTAGATGTCCGAACTGGATAGCATCTGCAGTCATAACAAATGGGTTGTCCTGTCGTCAGGCAGCCCTTCAGTCGGCCGGATTCCAAAGTCTGGGTCCGGCTTCGGCTGATGTCGCACTTCACCCGACGTCATCTCTGCTGGTCTCCGGGTATAAAGGCATCAGCCGACGCCATTTTCCTCAGTGTTTCTTGCCCCAGATGCCCTCTTGGAAGGCTAAATTTTGGATAAATGCCAATGTTTCCAAAAAGATAGAAGGCAAACACAAAAAATAAGCATGTATGTACATATATACAAACAAATACACCATAAGAGACTCCCCCCCCCCCAGCTAGCTATTTGTAGGGTAAATACCCTAGGAGTACCACAGAGGGGAAGGAGGGAGGGTAATCCTGACTGCAGATGCTATCCAGTTCGGACATCTACATTTATGGTAGGTACAAAACTGTACTATGTCCTTCATGGATGCATCTGCAGTCATAACAAATGGGTAGAATACCATAGCCAACTAGGGGAGGAGGAAGAAGAAATTATGGTGTGGTTAGGATCCCTTGCAGTACAGCAGTGGCAAACCCTGCTCGGGATCTAGAATACAGAGGTAAATTATAATGCTTGGCAAATGTATGCACGGAGGTCCAAGTAGCCGCCTCAATAATGTCCTTGGTTGCCACTCCTCGTAAGAAAGCTGTGGTAGTGGCTGTAGCCCTTGTAGAATGAGGCCTTATGTTCTGTGGAATTGGTTTTCCATGGTAGGAGTAACAGAATCTTATGCAATTTCCTATCCATTTGGAGATTGTCTGTTTGGAAATTGCTTTTCCTTCCCTTCCTGTTGCATAGGCTACAAAAAGCTGGTCAGTTTTTCTGTTACTTTTGGTTCTGTCCAGGTAGTAGTGTAGCTGTCTATGTACATCCAAGGTATGCAGCATTCTTTCCCCTCTGTTTTGTGGATTGGGGAAGAAGGTAGGTAGGTGGATTGCCTGGTTTAAAGACACTCTGGATACCACCTTAGGCATAAATGTAGGATTAGTTCTCATGGACACCCTATCTTGATGGAAGATTAGGAAGGGTTGTACTTCCATTAAGGCCTGTAGTTCAGAAACCCTCCTTGCTGAGGTAATTGCCAGTAGGAAAGCAGTTTTCCATGACAGGTGCTGTAGATCTGCTGTTGCTGCTGGTTCAAACGGAGGGAGTGTCAACTTTTCTAGCACAAAGTTCAAGCCCCATGCTGGTAATGGTGGTTTCCTAGGAGGTTTTACATTCTTGATCCCTCTGAGGAACTGCCTGAGTAGAGGATGTGAAAAGACAGGTGGATCAAAGCTGTATTCTGCTGAAATAGCTGATGCATGTATCTTGATGGAGGAATAGGACAGGCCTGTATGTAGAAGCTCTGCCAAATACTCCAGAATGTTAGCAATATCTATATTCGACACATCTTTTCCTCTTTCAGCACTCCAAATGACAAACCTTTTCCATTTTCCTGCATAGTTCCTTCTTGTTGAAGGTCTGCGGGCTTCAAGGATAATGTCTTTAACCCTTTGGGAAAGATTTGGATTAGTTGCTGCTATGTGATGTTCCAGGCAGTCAGTTGCAAAGTTTTTAGGTTTGGATGCATGATGCTGTAGTTGTTCTGAGTTATCAAAGGCATCAGGGGTATTGACCACATTTTCTCCTGTGACATGCTCCTCAGCAATGGGTACCAGTGTTGTCTTGGCCAGTTCGGAGCTATCAGGATTATCCTTGGACGTTCCTCTTTGATTTTCAGTAATACCTTGTGTATCAAAGGAAGAGGTGGAAATGCATATGCTGTCAGACCTTTCCAGCTGAAGGAGAGCGAATCCACCTTCCATGCAAGTGGGTGGAATGTCCTTGTGCAGAATTTTTGAGCTGGTGATTGAGAGGAAGCGAATAGATCTATTTGTGGCATTCCCCATTTCTTTGTGATGGTCTTGAAGATGTCCGGTGTAGCATCCATTCGTGAGCATCCGAGGTGGTTCTGCTTAACATGTCTGCTAGGGTGTTCTCTTTTCCCGGTACAAATATTGCCTGTAACTGGATGTTGTAGCTGAGGGCCAGATTCCATAGGTCCAAAGTCATTCTGCATAGGGGGTATGAATGAGTGCCTCCCTGTTTGTTGATGTACCACATGACTGTGGTGTTGTCTGTCCTTATCATCAAATGGCCTTCTTTGAGGAATGGTCTGAATTCTTGGATTGCCAGTTTTACTGCCAGCATTTCTTTTTGGTTTATGTGCAGGTGCAGCTGGTCCTGAGTCCACAATCCTTGTACGCATTTGTCCAGCATGTGCGCCCCCCATCCTAGGTCTGAGGCATCTGTTGTGATGGTTTGGCTTGTTCGAAAGTTGTGGAAGGGTAGGCCTGGGTTTGACTGGCATGCTTGAGGGCACCATAGGAATTCCTGTTTTAGGCATGGGATTAGTGGTATTTCTGCTTCTAGGCTGTGCCTGTGTTGAGACCATAAATTCTTTAGGTACCACTGTAGTTTTCTCATATGCAGTCTGGCATGTGGGACCAAGATTATGCATGATGCCATGAAGCCCAAGGCCTGCAGAACTTTTCTTGCTGTTAGTTTGTTCTGTTTTGTTAATGCCAAGAAGTAAAGAGGGAGTTCTTTTTGTTTTTCTGCAGTTAGGAATGCCATTTGTTTTACTGTGTCCAATTCAGCCAAGAATGTTCTTGTTTGGGATGGTATCAGCCTTGACTTTTGTAAATTGACTGTGTATCCCAGGGCTTGTAGCAAGTAAATGACCCTTTGTAAATCTGTTGTCAGCTTGCTTTTGTTGTCCGCTTGTAGCAGGCAGTCGTCCAGGTATGGATAAATTTGGATGCCCTGTAGTCTGCAGTGAGCGATTACTGATGCCAGGCATTTTGTGAATACTCTGGGCGCAGTAGATAAGCCAAAGGGCAATGCTGAGAATTGATAATGCTCTGATCCTGCAAGAAATCTGAGGTATCTTCTGCAATTTGGTCGAATGGGGACGTGCAGGTATGCCTCCTTGAGATCTAGAGTTACCAGCCAACACTCCTTGCCCAGCATGGGAAGAAGTTGCTGTAGGGTCAGCATTTTGAATTTTGGGACAATGATATATGTGTTTAAGATGGACAGGTCGAGAATAGGTCTCCAACTCTTTTCTTTTCTTGGTACTAGGAAGAGTCTGGAATAGAATCCTTTGCCCTGTTCTGTTATTGGTACTCTTTCCACAGCTCTCATCTTTGTTAATTCCGTTATCTGCTGTAGAGCTTCTATTTTCTGATTTGGAGGCAGGTTTGGCATTCCTCTTTTTACTGGTAAGGTATGGAAGTGGAACCGGTAGCCTTGGTCTATGGTTTGCAAAATCCACTTGTCTTTTGTGATATAGTGCCAATTTTTCGAAAATAAGGCTAACTTTCTGCCTAATGGTGCTGCTATTTGCTCCCTGGTAGGAGTTAGAGCCAAGTCACTGTGATTGTCCTGTTGCAGTGGTAGTGGTTGTGTCTGTGCCTCTGTTATTACCTTGCCACTGTCGTCCTCTGTAGGCACCTCCTCTGGATTGATTTCTGCCTCTGGAGCGTCTATTCCTGCCCCTTTGGGATCTTGTGGAGTCAGGAAAGGACCAATTTTTGGCAGGCCAGTTCCTGCTAAACCTTGGGGGCTGAACCTGTAAGAAGTCTTTAACTGTTTGTACAGATTTTGCCTTTTCTTCCATTTTCTTCATTACCTGCTGGGCAGGTGTACCAAATAAACTGGCTTTATCCATAGGAGCATCTAATAGCTTAGCTTTAACATGATCCGGTAAGACCTGCTCTTTCAACCATGCATGTCTTCTTATCACTGTGCCAGTCATGGCTGATCTAAATGAAGCCTCCAGTGCATCATAGCCACATTTTAAGGAATGGTTACTAACCTGTTGTATGTTATTCACCATTTCTAATACATATTTCCTATCTATAGATTCATCAGAGGATACTTTTTTAGTTAACTGATCAAGCATAAACTCTTGGTATTGTATCATGTGAAACTGACAGTTTAAAGCTCTAGCTGAGAGAGTAGCAGAGGTGTAAACTTTTTTCCCCCATCTGTCCAAGGACCTGGATTCCCTTTCTGAAGGAATAGGGTTTTTTGCTGTGGTCGAGGCTACTGCCTTAGGCCCCTGGGAAATAGTTTCGGGGTCTGCCAGTGGGGCCTTGTATAGGTGGTGAAGAGTGTCTGGAACCCTGTAAAATCTATCAGGTTTGGCAGGGGCTGGAGGTAAAGAATCAGGAGCAGTGCAGACATCATTAAATGCATCATCCACAACAGGCAAAACAGGAGGTATAGCTAAGGGCCTATGTTGTGGTAAATGCAGAAAAGTCCTAAGCCTTTTTCTTGAATCTGAGAAATCTTGTCCCTGCCATTGAAATTGTTCTCTCATGGCATGTAAGGTTTCCCCAAAGGAAAATTCCTCTGGTGGAGAGGCAGCTGGAATGGATTCTTCAGCATCGGAGTCTTCATAAGTAGAAAAAGGATCCTCTGGCTGTTCTGTAATGTCTGAGTCATCCGCAGAATCATCAGAGGACACTGGCTCGGGGGGCTCTGTCCTAGGTCTCTTTTCCGGGGGTTGAGAGGCCCTGTCTGGGTGAGATTGGGATCCCCTAATTAAGGATATTAAATCTTCTGCCAGAGTAAACATTTGTGAACTAGAGGTGGGCCTGTGTGAGGGAGGTTTAACAGGCACTGACTTAGCAGATTTGGCTGCTTTAGCCCTGGCAAAGGCCTTGATAGACATGGCTGCAGGGGGTCTAGCAGCACCACGTGCTGGGGTAGAAACATCCAAAGGGATGGTGTCTGATAACTCACTAGAAACCACAATTGTAGGCAAAATTTCTGAGGCCGATTCAGGTAAGGTAGCAGGAGCCTCAGTAGTAGCCATGGATTCGGCTGAAGATTGACCAGTTTTCTCGGTTTGCCGAAACCGAGACACTCGCTTGCTTAACCGTGGTTTCGGCCGAAACCGCGGACCGCGAGTGTCAGTCTTTTTCCTTGCGTTTTTTAACAATTTGGGTAGTCGGAGGATCCGACTGCATAATGTAAGCAAAGTCTGAGCCGAAAAATTGTTCAGCAAACTCCGACCGACGCCTGAGCGTTCGTCGGTTGAAGGAAGCGCAGGCCGAACAGGCTGCTACGTCGTGGTCTGGGCCTAAGCAAGGCAGACAGTAAGAGTGGAAATCTTTATGAGGTATTTGTTTCCCACAAGTTAAACAGTTACTGACTTTTTCTGACATTGGCTGAGGCAAGAAAGAGTCCCCAACGGGGTACTTAGCTTTTTAGAAGTCTTCGAAGTAGTATTCGGTAGTAGTAATCTCTGGATCTGACCGATTGGCACTTGCGAACAGCTTCTGCTTGGCCACGCGGCAAGAAAGACTGAGGAAAATGGCGTCGGCTGATGCCTTTATACCCGGAGACCAGCAGAGATGACGTCGGGTGAAGTGCGACATCAGCCGAAGCCGGACCCAGACATTGGAATCCGGCCGACCGAAGGGCTGCCTGACGACAGGACAACCCATTTGTTATGACTGCAGATGCATCCATGAAGGACATAGATAGATTTTTCCAGCTGAAGGATAGAGCATCCACTTTCCAAGCTTTTGTGTGATGAATTCTTGTGCAGAATCTGTCCAACTGATAGTTTTGGGGTGAGGCAAAAAGAACTATGTCTGGGCTCCCCCATTTGCGTGTCAACATGCTGAAGATTTGTGGATCCAGTTTCCATTCGTGTGGGTCCATAAGATTTCTGCTTAGGTCGTCTGCCAGAGTATTTTGCTTTCCTGGCATGAATTCAGCTTTTAGATGTATTTGATAAGTCAAGGCCGTGTTCCACAATTTCATGGCTAGTCTGCAAAGGGGATAGGAATGGGTACCCACCTGCTTCTTTATGTACCACATGACTGTGGTGTTGTCTGTCTATCAGTAGTTGTCCTGGATGAAGATAGTCCTTGAAGGCTGTCAGAGCATTCTGTACAGCTAGCATCTCTTTCTGATTGATATGTAGGTGCATTTGATTTGGGCTCCATTGGCCCTGAATGCATCTCCCTGCTAGATGCAGCCCCCAAGCATAATCTGATGCATCTATAGTCAGGGTTTGGGTGGCAGGGGGTGGAATGAATGACAGTCCCTTGCTTTGGTGGCAGGCCTCTGCCCACCATAGGAACTCTAGCTGCAGGCAAGGTATGACAGGAATCATTGTTTCCAGGCTGTGACAATGTTGACTCCATAAGCTTTTTAGGTAACAGTGAAGTTTCCTCATACGCAGTCTTGCATATGAAATTAGAAGAATGCATGAGGCCATGAACCCCAAGGGCTGCAGAATTTGTCTTCCAGATAACTGAGTTTTTGTGGCCACCTGTTTGAAGTAAGTCATCAATTGAATGTTTTTCAGGCGTAAGGTAAGTCATCTGGGCAGTTGTATTCAAGCTTGCTCCCAGGAATGTAATTATTTGAGAGGGTACCAGTTGTGATTTCTTTTTGTTTATGGTGTACCCTAGACAAGTTAGAAGCCTTTTTACAAACGCCAGATGTTTTAGAAGAGTGTCCTTGTTTTCTGCCTGAATTAGACAATCGTCCAGGTATGGATAAATTTGAATATTTCTTTGCCTGCAAAAAGCAATTACTGGTGCCAGGCACTTTGTGAAGACCCTGGGCGCAGTAGATAAGCCAAAGGGCAGTGCAGAGAACTGGTAATGCAAATAGCCTGCTTTGAAGCAGAGGTATCTTCTGCAAGATTCCCTGATTGGGATATGCAGGTAAGCCTCTAAGTCTAGAGTTACCAACCAGGCATCCTTGCCTCGCATAGGTAGTAACTGTTGGAGAGTCAGCATCTTGAATTTTGGAATGTCCAGAAATGTATTTAGAATGGATAAGTCCAGAATTGGATGTCATGATTTCTTTTTTCTGGGTGCCAGGAAAAGTCTTGAATGAAAACCTTCTCCCTTTTCCTTTTCTGGTACTGGTTGAATAGCCCCCATATTCACGAGGGACATAACTTGTTTCTGGGCCTCTGCCCACTGATTTGGAGGCAGATCTGGCCATCCGTTTGGGGTTGGCAACATGTGAAAAATGAAATCTGTACCCCTGGGATACTACATTTAAAACTCATTTGTCCTGGGTAATCAGTTGCCAGTTTCATGCATGAAGTGCCAGTTTTCCCCCCAAAGGGGCGGCCAAAAGATAAGTGCTTGGTAATTGCAGTGGAAAGTCATTGAGACGGTTTTCTGTAGGAAGGTGCCTTGTTACTATCAGATATGGAGGTGGAGGCACCTCATTGCTTTGTTCTATAAGTTCCTTGCGACTGAAATCTGGAGCCTTTGGAATGCTTGGGTTTGACCTGAGCGGCTCTAGTGGGTACTGGAAAGGACCAGTTCTTAGTAGGCCAGTGCCTACTGAACCTTGGTGGCTGCACTTGTAGGAAATCTTTTACAGTTTGCATAGATTTAGTTTTATCTTCCATCTTTTTCAAAACTTCTTCAGCTTTATTACCAAATAGACTGTCATGTTGCAAAGGGGCATCCAACAATTTGATTTAACATCGTCAGGCAGATTTTGCTCCTTGAGCCAAGCATGCCTTCTTATTACAGATCCAGTTACAGCAGCCCTGCAAGAGCCGTCCAAGAAATCAAGACCACATTGCAAAGTATGTTTTTCAACTTGCTCAGCTGAATGCAATAAATCCTGCAACTCTATTTTCCACACAGTCAGAAATCAACATCATTTTCTGTTTAAATAAACCCATGACATGCTGTTGATATTTAAGCATATGAAATTGACAGTTTGAAGCCCTGATTGCCAAGGTTGCAAACGTGTAAACCTTCTTACCCCATCTATCCAGCGCCCTGGAATCTCTATCAGAAGGGGTAGGATTTTTAGCAGTAGAAGCCTTAACGCCCTTGGGACCCTGAGAAATGGTTTCAGGGTCAGCAGTATGGTTTTTAAAAGCGGAATTTGTGGGAGCCAGGAACCCTGTAATATCTGTCTGGCTTACTAAGAGCCGGAGGCAGGGAATCAGGAGTCTTACTGGACTCTGAGAAAACATCATCAACAATGTCTAGAACAGGAGGTATAGCCAAAGGCCTATGTTGAGGAAGAAGACGAAAATCCCTAAGTCTCTTTTTAGATTCTGAGAAATCCTGACTCGCCCAATGAAAGTGTTCCCTTAAGGTATGCAACGTTTCTCCAAAAGAAAAATCCTCAGGAGGAGAAGCAGAAGGGATGGAATCTTCTGCATCAGAGTCCTCATAAGTGGGAATAGATAATTCCTGATCAGAAAAGGAATCAAAAGAAATAGAAACCTGATCTGAAGATTCATAGTTAGTGCCTTGCCTAGGCCTCTTAGCAGGGGTGGGGGTGGGTACCCCTGATCACGGTAATTAAATCCTCAGCCATTTTGATCAGTTGTATTTTAGGCATTGGGGCCTGTACACGTGGCCCAAGCGTCGTTTTTTTAGACACATAAGTAGTTTTTGGCCTTAGTTTTGAAGATGGTGTCGGTTTAAAATATACAAATCTTTAGGCCTGAAAACACCCTCAGATGTCGGTGCCTGCTCAGCGGCTCTGGACCCATCTAAGGTAGAGATATCCGCGGGTTCAATACTTAAGAGTATCTCGTGGCATACCGGACTCCGAATGGGTCTCAGTAGAGGCCTGCGAATCAAAAGTAGCAGGTATCAGGGGCTGCGAAAGCGCCTCACTGAGAATCTGTGAACAGGCGACTGGGTTAGGAGAAGTTTAGTCATCGGTTTTGGACCTCAACGGTCTGTCTCTCTGCATTTTTTAGGTATTCCGGTAGTCAGATTGCTAACAGATGACATTTCTGGATAGTTAAATCTCGAGCCAAAATATTTATAAGCAAAAACATACCGACGTCTAATAGTGCTTTGATTAAATTTAGCACAAAACCGACAGCAAGGCTCGTTGTGGTCAGGGCCTAGGCAAAGAATACAGTACAAATGAAAATCCTTATGAGGTATTTGCTTCTCACAAGTAATACAATTATTAACTTTTACTGACATCGGTAAGGAGCAAGAAAAGTTTTCCTGAGGGGGCACTTAGCTTTTAGTTGAAGACGTCAGTTCTGAAACTCGAAAACAAAACTTTCAGGAGTCGGCCGACCGGCACTTGCGAACTGCTTCTGCTTCGGGCACCACGCGGCAAGAAAGACTGATGTAATGGCGTCAGCTGCAAGTTTTATTCCCCTGACGACTTGATGTCATGGAAGAAGGGACAGCAACCAACGCAGGACCCAAGACTTTGTTAATCAGGCCGACTGAGGGCATCCTGCCAGCAGATTACCCAAATGTAATGACTGCAACAGTGGAACATGAAGAACATTTTATCTGGTCTTCTAAGAACTGGCTCCATGGCACGGGGAGTATCCCACACCTTCCGACTAACCAGATCCATTAGCTCGTCGAAAGGTGGAGATACCCAAGAGGCAGAGGGTTGAGATCCGAAAGCCTTCAGGTACACAGTCTCCTGATCAGAAGGGTTGACAGTGGGCCAGTCGCACCTCTGTTTAAGGATCTCCAGGATGTCCACAAAGGAGACATCATCAGACGACGACTTAATGGACACCTCCGACTCTTCGAGGTCAGTGTCTGATGTCAGAGACTCATCTTGGGAGTCAATATGCTTCATCTTGCGTACCCTCTTCAGTGGAAGCTCCTCGAAAGGACCTTCTGTGGGAGGCCCTGGAAGAGTGGGGGCCACCAGCCGGTGGCTCCTGAGGTTGTGGGTCTCTGTTGTCTCCGGAGAGAGTAGGTACTGAGACCGAAGTGGGAGCCCTGGGGGGAAGAGTGCTTGTACCACTGGCAGGGGCTGTAGATTGTGACAGCACACTCATCACCTAAAAAGCCGACCTCTCTGACTCTGAAGACCCTCCCCACTCTGAAGAGACAAAGGATGGCGCTGGAGCCTGAGCCATCGGCTCCGGGATAAATACAGGGTCTGAGCTCACCCTGGCGGAAGCACCAAGAGGAAGGCTCGGAACCGATGAAGATCAATTCAAACCCTCCCCATCGGCGCCGACAGAACAGCTTCTGCCCCTGGACACAACGGACGGAGCTGAGCGTGTCGGAGCCGAACTCCGCTCCAATGCAGCAGCAAGGGGGCCAGAACCAAGGGTTCCTCCATTGGTAACAAGCACTCCGGCTCAGAAAAGCCAACATGGCTCAGAGGAGGAATCACAGACGAGGGCAAAACTGGTTCGAGTGGCTCCGGAGCCGATTGGGTCGGAGCCAACAAAAATTTAGGCAGAGCAGACGACTTCAGGAGTCTCAGTACTACCCTTTCCACATCATCTTCTGAAAGACTCCTGGAAGATCTGGAAGATAAAGTTGGGGATCTTGACTTAGCAGGCACTGGAGATTTGATCAGCAAGGAGACCGGTAGGGGTTCTACAGACCAGCTCTGAGCAGAAGAGTCAACAATTTCCAAACGTTCAGCCGTCAGCACCGAAGCACTTGTGACCGACTCTGAAACCATGGTGCTCTCCTTTGGCTCCAAAGACTGAGGAGTCGAGGAGGCAGATTTTGTCAATTTGGAAGGCGGCTCCGAAACACTAGCCGGTGCCGGAGAAGGCCTTTTTGAACCTTTTGATTTTGAGTCAAATCTTGACTTTGAAGACTTAGACGAAGAAGCCGACGAACCAGATAAGGCTTCCTCGAAGGTTGGCTTCAGAAGACCCCTGAGTATCAGCTTGTTCTTCCTCTCCTGCAACACTCTAGGAGAGAAAGCATGACAGAACAAACATGATTCCTGCATATGAATAGCTCCCAAGCAGTAGACACAGCTACTGTGGCCATCCGTCAAAGACATTTTCTGGGAGCATTTCATGCATTTTTTGAACCCAGAGGGTTTATGCTCCTTGCTATCCTTAGACATTGCAGACACACATGCAAAACCAGAGGAGAGACAGGAAGAGAGAGAATAAATGAGGACTAGGTGCTCTAACTAAAACGGGCCTAGCCCTACAGGAGAATTACACAAGGAGTTGGTCCTCTAAGTTAAACGGGCCTAGCCTGGTGAAGAGAAATTAGGTCTTTCAACTAAAAAAACAGACCAACAGACAGAGATTCAGTCACAATGGAAAATTTCCAAATAAAATTACAATGAAGGAGTAACACAAGGACTAGGTCCTCTAAGTTAAACTGGCCTAGCCCTGTGAAAGAACTGGGTCTAATAAGTCAAATAGACCAAGTATAAAACACCACACACACACACACTCAAAGCAGGAAAAAAAAAATGCAACTGCAAGCGTAGATAAGACTTTAGCGGATCCCTGCCAAAGACCACCAGTTAACAACAACCGATAACAGTAAATTAATCAATAGGAGCCCCTGTTGATTAAGAACAGTGAAACCACCAAAACTAATGATCTAAGCAAAAAAGTGCAACTGCGCCTAACTACTGGTACACAGGATACTACTAAGGTCAAACGAGACCACAGGACAATTAAGGTAAAGTCCTATAAATATACTTTCCAGTAAATAACAGTAAATATGCAAAAAACAGTTATTAATGAAAAAATTTCAAAGACTTAGCCAGAGCCAAGAGAAGCACATCCAAACTCGTCGACGCGGCAAACGAGATCTGGGAATTGCACTGGTGCACCATGGGATACCTGCTTAGCCACAAGCCAACCAGAAGTCTTCGAGCTTGAAAATCGGCCGATTCAGAGCAGAGGATGTAAAAATGAAGGTGAGATTGGACTACCTAACATCTGTTTGGCAAGAATTTGTAAGAATACAAATAAATATTAACAGATACAATAGTACGGTGTCTGTTTAGTCAGCTGCTAATAATATTTTACACTGTGCAGTCTGTCTTTATCCTTACGCTTTTTCGAAAGTTCTGTTGTCGGGTGGCTTACCAAAGCCATATCGGAATTCAAGGACTGACAACAAAAATATCTAGCTACAATAAGGGTCCAATGATGTATAGTTCTGGTGTCGAACAGAGCACAAAAACGAGACTGGGGGACGTCGTGGTCTAGGCCTAAGCAAGTGACACAGTAAGAATGAAAGACTCGGTGTAGTATTTGCTTTCCACAGGCAAGACAATTGTCAACTTTTTCTGACATCGGTTAGAGCAAGAAAAAAGGATCCCCAATGAGGTACTTAGCTTTAGAAGACTTCAACTTCAATTAGGAAAACAAAAAACTCAGGTAGCGGCCGACCGGCACGCGTGCGAGCTGCTTGAGCTTCGGGCTCCTTGGCAAGACTGACTGATGTAATGGCATCAGCTACCATATTTTATGCTACTGATGACCTGATGTCAGTCCTGGAGCGACGGCGACCGACGCAGAAATATTAAGCCTCTGGTATTCAGGCAACCCTGGCAGGGATAACCCAAATGTGATGACTGCAACAGTGAAACACGAAGAACATCTATTTATATGCGCACCCAGAAAAGGCACCAACCAGGCTAACAACTGGCAAAACAATGCTCCTTCTTAAGAGTGAACCATCAAGCTACCCTAAAAAGTAGACACCAATACCTTGCATTCCGACGATGTATCAACTATACACAAGAATTGATGTTAACAGAGTTTATAGTCATTTAGAAGAAAACTCAATTATGGCAGTAGAACACAAAAGGGCAATAAAAGAAAGTCATACGGAACAAAGGATCATTTGTTGTTAAAGTCATACTGGAGAACTGGAAAAAGGGGAAGAATTTAAGTATGGCATGGATTGACTATAAAAAAGCATTTGATTGCATCCCACATTCATGGATAAAAGAGTGCTTAAAAATGTATAAGCTACATCCTACAATGATGAAATACATTACAGTGACCATGAAACAGTGGCAGACCACTTTACAATTAAGCCAAAATAAAGGACAGATTATTTATTATCCCCAGGATAAAAATTCAAAGAGGGATATTCCAGGATGACACTGTCACCATTGCTATTCTGACTTGCCATTAACCCATTAAGCTGTTTACTTAACTTAGGCCGTGGCTACAATTTGGCTCCTAAAAAACAACAAAGTGTAAAAACTTCTCATCTTCTCTTTGTCGATGATTTAAAACAAACTCATCAGATGAGGAACTGAAAGCACAGCTGCAGGTTGTCAAAACTTTTTCAGATGATATAAGAATGTCATTTGGTCTTGATAAGTATGGAAAAGCAACCTTTTGAGCAGGAAAACTGCAGCACCAGGAAAACATCAGTTTGGGACAAGAATGTGATATAAAAGAACTTAAGTAAGACGGAGTGTATAAATATTTGGGAACTGATGAAGGGTCAACAATAAAACATGAACAAATGCAAATAAAACTTAGTATGGAATACATTACAAACCAATTTGCTCTTCCTGCCCTAACTTGCAGTTTTGGAGTGACTGACTGGCCCCAAAACATGTTGGAAAAATTAGTCAGGAAAACAAGGAGGATGCTTTATGATCACCAAATGATTTATAAAAAATCAGTGTATATCAAGAATATAAAATCCATGTTCCGAAGGAGGGATGGGCCTCCTTGAAGTTGATTACATGCACAGATCTGCAATCGTGGGACTCCACATATATGCTGACCTCACAAGACCCAAATGTAGTGAAAGTCTTGAAACATGAGGAGAATAAATCTAAGATGACTTCTCTGCTTAATGTAGCAGAAGCATGTCGGTGTCGAGCAGGAATGGAAATCAAACCAGAAGTAGATAAAAATCAGGCAGCAACTGAAAGTGCCAAAAAACAAAAGAAAGAAAGAATACAAGGTGAAGGACCAGATGAGAAGGCAAGAAATATGGAAAAAGCATAAATATAGTTGCAAGTATAGAAAACTTCTGGAAGAACCTCATGTTGATCAGGAATGAACACAGGAATGGTTAAGGAGAGGCGAATTCAAACCAAGAGATGAAAGGTTAATATTGGCAGCCCAAGACAGTGTGCTGCATACCTGTTGGTTTACAAAATCAATTGAACATGTGTGAGAAACAGACAAATGTAGGGTTTCTAAAACCAAACTGGAAACAGTCGCATACCTCTTTGCTGGGTGCGACATACTAATGTCAGAAGGACTGTATACTGAAAGGCATAATAATCTGGCAAGATTGTTGCACTGGCGATTGTGCAAACATTAAGGTACTAAAGTGGCTGAAAAACAGTGGGAAAATGAACCACAAAACATCATAGAAAATGATGAAGTTTATATCACATGGGCTCACCCATTACCAACAGTTCAAAAGAAAGATGCTAGAAAACCAGACATAGTGGTTCAAGAAAAGAAGACAAAAGTAGCACTGATCACAGAAATTGCTACACCCAGTGACTAGTGTCTTGCATACAAACAGCCACAAAGTCATAAAATATCAGGAGATCTGCAGGCCGAAACAAGAGCAATGTGGAAGAAAGTTACCCAGACAGTTCCAGTAGTAGGTGGAGCAACGGGTCTTCAAAAAAAGAATTTACAATCGTATTTAGATACGTTACCAATCCATGTAACCCCGTACGAATAGCAGGAGGAGTCATTACTGGGCACATTGCGAGTGCTGCAAAGAGCACTTTTGGCTGACATCAAAGATTGAAGCAATACTAATTTCATGAACTTTAATTGTACTTTTACTTAGGAATGGGGTCCATATACTCATCATAGTATTAGAAACCCAAAGATATGAAGAAATTAAAAAATAATAAGAAGAATTCAAACAGAGGGAATTTCAGGTGAGATGAAAACAGTGCTGGCAAACACTATGCATAGGCATGGTCTGCCAAAAAAAATTCACTTAGTTTCATCTGCTAAATAGCTAAAGTAGAAAAGAATAAATGTGGATCAACAAGAAAATAAACTTTTATAAGCGTGTGCATTTCATCTACTTACCTAGTCGTACAAGATATTGAATAGTTAGAATTGTCATGTTCTCCACACTCAGGAATGGACTTACAGGCATTCCCACCTGTTCATTATCTTTGTTCTCGAGTTGTGCAGTCTTGTAACAGTTTAGCAGCAATGGACTTACAACAATATCACCGACATTCCCATAGAAATAAGGTAAAGTGCCATAACCTGCAAAAGCAAAAGTTGGACAACTTGACATGTCTTATATTTAGAATAAAACGTCTGCTGCTTCATGAAATACATCAGCCTAAAATAGTACCAGAATTCCAATAAAATATATTTAAAACCATAAATCCTTACTCTGTTTATGAGTAATATAAAAAAAGTACAGTTTTGTACCTACCATAAATGTAGATGTCCGATAGGCATGCATGTGCAGTCCTTACAAATGGGTTGTCCTGTCATCAGGCAGCCCTTCGGTCGGCCGGATTCCAAAGTCTGGGTCTGGCCTCGGCTGGTGTCGCACTTCACCCGACGTCATAGCTGCAGTTCTTCGGGTATAAAGGCATCAGCCGACGCCATTTTCCTCAGTGTTTCTTGCCCCAGATGCCAGGTGCCCTCTAGGAGGACTAAACTTGGATAAATGCAAATGGTTCCAAATAGCAGACAGCAAACAAAAAATAAGCATGTATGTACATATATACAAACAAATACACCATAATAGATTCCCCCAGCTAGCTACAAGATGGGCAAATACCCTAGGAGTATCACAGAGGGGAAGGAGGGTGGGCAATCCTGACTGCAGATGCATGTCTATCGGACATCTACATTTATGGTAGGTACAAAACTGTACTATGTCCTTCAAGGATGCATCTGCAGTCCTTACAAATGGGTAGAATACCATAGCCAAACTGGGGGAGGAGGAGAAATAAGATTATGGTGTAGTTAAGATCCCTTGCAAAACAGCAGTGGCAAAACCTGCTCGGGATCTGGAGTATAAAGGTAAATTATAATGCTTGGCAAATGTATGCACGGAGCTCCAAGTAGCAGCCTCTAAAATGTCTTTGGTAGCCACTCCTCGTAAAAAAGCTGTGGTAGCGGCTGTAGCCCTTGTAGAGTGAGGCCTGATGTTTTCTGGAGTTTTCTTCCCATGGTAGGAGTAACAAAATCTAATGCAATTTCCTATCCACTTAGAGATTGTCTGTTTTGAAATTGCTTTTCCTTCCATTCCTGTTGCATATGCTACCAGTAGCTGGTCAGTTTTTCTGTTGCTCTTGGTCCTGTCCAGGTAGTAACGTAATTGTCTATGTACATCCAAGGTATGCAACAGTCTTTCTCCCCTGTTCTGTGGGTTGGGGAAGAATGTAGGTAGGTGGATAGCTTGATTTAAAGATACCCTGGAGACCACCTTTGGCATAAAAGTAGGATTAGTTCTCATGGACACTCTATCTTGATGGAAGATCAGGAAGGGCTGTACTGCCATTAATGCCTGTAGCTCAGATACCCTTCTTGCTGAAGTGATTGCAAGCAGGAAAGCAGTTTTCCATGATAAGTATTGTAATTCTGCTGTTACTGCTGGTTCGAAAGGAGGTAGTGTCAATTTTTCTAGCACAAAGTTCAAGTCCCATGCTGGCCATGGTGGCTTCCTAGGTGGTTTTACATTTTTAATTCCTCTCAGAAACTGCCTGAGCAGAGGATGTGAGAAGACTGGAGGATCCAAGTTGTATTCTGCTGAAGTGGCTGATGCATGAATCTTAATGGAAGAATAGGACAGGCCGTTGTGGAAGAGCTCTGCCAGGTATTCCAGGATGTTAGCTATGTTTACCAGTGACACATTCTCTCCTTTTGCTGTACTCCAAATGAGATATCTTTTCCATTTTGCTGAATAATTTTTTCTTGTTGAGGGTCAGCGAGCCTCCAAGATAATGTCTTTAACCCTTTGAGATAAATCTGGGTTATTTGGTCTTATGCAATGTTCCAGGCAGCCAGCTGCAGTGTTTTCAGGTTTGGATGCAGGGTTTTGAAGTTGTTCTGTGTTAATAGCAAGGGAACTAGGGGCAGAGGCCATATTTGTTCCCGAGACATACTCCTCAGTAATGGGTACCAATGTTGCCTTGGCCAGTCTGGGGCTATCAGGATGATCCTTGGACGGTCTTCTTTGATCTTCAATAGCACCTTGTGCATCAAAGGAAGAGGTGGGAATGCATATGCTGTCAGGTTTTTCCACCTGTAAGATAGGGAGTCCACTTTCCAAGCAAGTGGGTGGTACGTCCTTGTGCAGAATTTTTTCAGTTGGTGATTGTGTGGGGATGCAAATAAGTCTATTTCTGGTAGTCCCCATTTCCTTGTAATGGTTTTGAAGATGTCCGGATGCAGCATCCATTCGTGGGCATCCGTGGCAGTTCTGCTTAGGATGTCTGCTAGTATATTTTCTTTTCCTGGCACAAGAATTGCTTGTAACTGAATGTTGAAGCTCAGTGCCACATTCCAGAGGTCCACTGCCATCCGGCATAGAGGGTATGAATGTGTGCCTCCCTGTTTGTTGATGTACCACATAACTGTGGTGTTGTCCGTCCTTATCAGCAGTTGACCCTGTCGAAGAAATGGTCTGAATGCCTGAATTGCCAGTTTTACTGCCAGCATTTCCTTTTGATTTATGTGTAGGTGCAGCTGGTCTTGAGTCCATAAGCCTTGTATGCACTTGTCCAGCATGTGTGCCCCCCAACCGAGGTCTGAAGCGTCTGTTGTGATGGTCTGGCTTGGTTGAGTGCTGTGGAAGGGCAGTCCCTTGTTTGTTTGACAGGCCTGAGCCCACCATTGGAATTCTTGCTTCAGGCATGGAATTATTGGAATTTGGGTTTCTAGGCTGTGCTTGTGCTGAGACCATAAATTCCTTAGGTACCACTGTAACTTTCTCATATGTAGTCTGGCATGTGGAATCAATATTATGCAGGATGCCATGTAACCGAGAGCTTGCAGGACTTTTCTTGCTGTTAGCTGGTTCTGCTTTGTTAATGCCATGAAGAAGAAAGAGAGTTGCTCCTGTTTTTCTACTGTCAGGAAAGCCATTTGTTTTGATGTGTCCAGATCTGCACCCAAGAAGGTTATCCTTTGGGATGGTATCAGCCTTGACTTTTTTATACTGACTGTGTATCCCAGGGCTTGTAGTAGATGAATGACCCTTTGCAAATCTTTTGTTAATTTGTTTTTGTTGTCCGCTTGTAACAGGCAGTCGTCCAGGTAAGGGTAAATTTGAATTCCCTGAAGCCTACAATGAGCAATTACTGATGCCAGGCATTTCGTGAATACTCTGGGCAGTAGATAAGCCAAAGGGCAATGCTGAGAATTGATAATGCTCTGATCCTGCAAGAAATCTGAGGTATCTTCTGCAATTTGGTCGTATGGGGACGTGCAGGTATGCCTCCTTGAGATCTAGAGTTACCAGCCAAGACTCCTTGCCCAGCATGGGAAGAAGCTGCTGTAGGGTCAGCATTTTGAATTTTGGAACAATGAGGTATGTGTTTAAAGCGGACAGGTCGAGAATAGGCCTCCATTGTTTTTCTTTTCTTGGTACCAGGAAAAGTCTGAAGTAAAATCCTTGCCCTTGTTCCATAGATGGTACCCTTTCTACAGCTCTCATCCTTAGTAAGTGAGTTATTTGTTCTAGAGTTTCTGTCTTCTGATTTGGAGGTAGGTTTGGCATTCCTCTCTTCCTTGGTAGAGTATGGAAGTGAAACCTGTAACCTTGGTCTATTGTCTGTAAAATCCATTTGTCTCCTGTGATGTAATGCCAGTTTACTGAAAATAAGGCTAGCTTCCCGCCTAAGGGTGCCTCTAGTTGTTCCCTGGTAGGCGGTGCCAGAGCCAAGTCACTGTGATTGTCCTGTGGAAGTGGTGGTGGTGG
The DNA here is from genome assembly GCF_019279795.1 of Protopterus annectens. NCBI lineage: Eukaryota > Metazoa > Chordata > Ceratodontiformes > Protopteridae > Protopterus > Protopterus annectens. The sequence goes on from NC_056731.1 coordinate 1,147,915,431, forward strand.
CTGGATCTGTGGCTGTACCTCGCTGGTTGTTAGCTTGCCACTGACGTCCCCTGTAGGCACCTCTGGATTGACCCCTGCCTCTTGAGCGTCTATTCCTGCCTCTCGGAGCTCAGGAGGTGTCTGGAAAGGACCAATTCTTGGAAGGCCAGTTCCTGCTAAACCTTGGAGGCTGGACCTGCAAGAAATCCTTGACTGTCTGGACAGATTTTGCTTTCTCTTCCACCTTCTTCAGCACCTGCTGTGCAGGGGAGCCAAACAAATTGAGCTTATCCATGGGAGCATCTAGGAGCTTTGATTTAACATGGTCTGGTAAGGACTGTTCTTTTAACCATGCATGTCTTCTGATCACTGTGCCAGTCATGGCTGATCTAAAGGAAGCCTCCAGTGCATCATAGCCGCATTTTAAGGAATGATTACTGACCTGCTGAATGTTATGTACCATTTCCTGTACAGATTTTTTGTCTAATGGTTCATCCGAGGACAGTTTTTTAGTGAACTGGTCTAACATAAATTCCTGATACTGAATCATGTGGAATTGACAGTTCAAGGCCCTAGCTGAAAGAGTAGCAGAAGTGTAAACTTTTTTACCCCATCTCTCTAAGGCCCTAGATTCCCTTTCACAGGGGAGGGGGTTTTTGGTAGAGGTAGCTGCTACAGCCTTGGGTCCCTGGGAGATAGTTTTGGGTTCTGCGAAAGGGGCCTTATACAAATGATAATGTGTGTCCGGAACCCTGTAGTACCTATCTGGCTTAGCAGGGGCCCGAGGAAGAGAATCAGGAGCAGTACAAGCATCATTAAAAGCATCATCCACAACAGTAAGTACTGGAGGAATGGCTAAAGGCCTATGCTGTGGCAAATGCAAAAAGGTTCTAAGCCTTTTCCTAGAGTCTGAAAAATCCTGGCCCTGCCATTGAAATTGTTCCCTCATAGCATGCAAGGTTTCCCCAAAAGAAAATTCCTCAGGCGGAGAGGCAGAAGGAATGGACTCTTCTGCATCAGAGTCCTCATAAGGAGAAAAAGGGGCCTCTGGAGGGTCTGAATTATCTGATTCATCAGAGGAGCCATCTGAAGAAACTGGCTCAGGGGCTCTACTCTAGTCCTCTTCTCTGGAGGTGGGTGAGAGGCCCTGTCTGGATGTGGTTGGGATCCCCGGATCAAAGAAATGAGATCCTCTGCTAGACTAAGCATTTGTGAACTAGAACTGGGCCTGTGAGAGGGGGTCTTAGCAGGCACAGTTTTGGTAGTTTTTGCTGCTTTAGTCCTGGCAAAGGCCTTAATCGACATGGATGCAGGAGGCCTAGCAGCTCCACGTGCAGAGGTAGAAATATCCAAAGGGATAGTATCTGATAAATCCTGTGAACCTGCAGGAGCAGGTGGGATTTCAGTAGCAGATTCAGCCAAGCTGGATGAGGCCTCGGTAAGTGGCAAGCTTTCGGCCGAAGGAAGAACCGTGGACTTGGTTTCAGCTGAAACCGAGACACTTGCGGTTAGCTTAACCGTGGTTTCGGCCGAAACCGCGGACCACGAGTGTCGGTCCTTTTCCTTGCGTTTTTTAGAAATTTGCGTAGTCGGAGTATCCGACGGCATAATGTAAGCAAACGCGGAGCCGAAAAACTCTTCAGCAAATTCAGACAGACGTCTAAGCGTTCGTCGGTTGAAAGAAGCACAGGCTAGACAAGCTGCTACGTCGTGGTCTGGGCCTAAGCAAGGTAAGCAGTAAGAGTGGAAATCGTTATGAGGTATTTGTTTCCCACAATTTAAACAGTTATTCACTTTTTCTGACATCGGCTGAGGCAAGAAAGAGTCCCCAACGGGGTACTTAGCTTTTTAGAAGTCTTCGGTACTTGTAGTAGTAATCTCTGGTTCTGACCGACCGGCACTTGCGAACAGCTTCTGCTTCGGGCACCACGCGGCAAGAAAGACTGAGGAAAATGGCGTCGGCTGATGCCTTTATACCCGAAGAACTGCCGCTATGACGTCGGGTGAAGTGCGACACCAGCCGAGGCCAGACCCAGACTTTGGAATCCGGCCGACCGAAGGGCTGCCTGACGACAGGACAACCCATTTGTAAGGACTGCAGATGCATCCTTGAAGGACATCAGACTTTTGCAGATACTACAAATACAATATATGACCCCCAGAAGTAATGCATATCCACCCTGCTAGAAGGTACAAAAATATCCATTTAACAGTTCCCTCCTAAGCCTACACAAAAAAATCAGAAATTCTGTAAAGTCTTCTAAAGCAAATTACAAAACTAAAATCGCATCCTTAGCCAAGGATAATCATAAGGCATTTGTTAACTACATCCAAAGCCTAAAAGGTAATGTCCATCTATGTGCCGTACTGGTTGTAGATCGGATCACTCACACTACACTAGCAGATATTACCAACCAGCTAGCTGGCAGATCCAGTGCAAACTTCACCCCCTTATCCTCACATACCATATCCCAAAGCATACCTGATATCGGCCTTCTTCCTAGTATCTCTAGAGAACAGGTCATCTCTGCACTCACCAAGACCAAAAACATGGCCTCAGTGGGAGCAGATAATATCCCAGGTTGTTTACTAACATCCACTCGTGCATGAATCATGCCATCCCAAATAGAACCTCCAAAAAAAGGAAGCCAATCTGGTGGTCCCCTGCCATAAACAAACTATACAACAGAAGGAACTGTTGCAGAAAAGAGGAAAATCCCAGGATGCAAAAAACTCCCTTAGCAGCCTCAGTAAGAAGCGGAGATCCCTCATAAAATCTTCCAAAGCTAGTTATGAAAATAAAATTGCCAACGATTCCAAAAACAACCAACAGGCATTCTATAGTTATGTCAAGAATCTAAATAGCAATGCTCAGATCTGCTCTGAGCTACAAAAGAATGGCATTACATATACTGATCCCAAGGATATTGCCAATATCCTAGCAGATCGATTTAGTGGCAACTTCACCCCCCTCTCACCCCCTAAAGGGCCCATCTCAATACCAAAAGATTGCCAAATTCCAGTAATCATGGCCACATAGGTAGAAACCGCACTCGCCAAAACTAAGAATACAGCATCCATGGGACCAGATGACATTCTGGGCTGTGTACTACATGAACTACAAAATGAACTGGCACCTCACCTAAGTATCATGTTTAATCATAGCCTCACCTCAGGGTTTGTGCCCACTGAGTGGCGCACAGCTACAGTTATCCCACTCCACGGGGGGGGGATTCACCTTGGATCCCGGGAAAGTACAATTTTGTACCTACCATAAATGTAGATGTTCGAGTGTAGACACTGCTGCAGTCATTACACTTGGGTTATCCTGCCGTCAGGCGGTCCCGCAGTCGGCCAGAGTTCCAAAGTCTTGGTCCGGCGTCGGTTGCTGTCGCCTCCTCCCTGACGGCAGTGCGACAGGGGTATATAAGATGCAGCCAACGCCATTTTCTTCAGTTTTTCTTGCCCCAGATGTCAGGTGCCTCTAAATATGTAGGCAATTCCAATTGCTAATAAAACATACATAAGAAAAGCAAAAAACAACTTACAGCTACCAGCAAATAATCCTCATAGGTAGTAAGGGTAGAAGACATAGTTACGTACCAGCCAGTAAGAGGGGAAGGAGGGAGGGTAACCTGGACTGCAGCCGTGTCTACACTCGAACATCTACATTTATGGTAGGTAGAAAACTGTACTATGTTCATCGTGTTACACTGCTGCAGTCATTACACTTGGGTAGAATCCCAAAGCTGAGGAAGGGTGGCTGGTCCTATAAGGCATTAGGGGTGGCTATAAGGCTCTGCAACACAGCAGTGGCAAAGCCAGCTCTGGATTTAGAGTACAGAGGCAGATAGTAATTCTTGGTGAAGGTGTGTACAGAACTAACTCCAAGTTGCTGCTTCCAAAATATCCTTGGTAGGTACTCCCCTGAGGTAGGCAGTTGAAGTGGCTGTTGCCCTGGTGGAGTGAGATCTATGCTGCTAGGTACAGGTTTTCCATGGTATGTGTAGAAGAAACGTATACAATGTCCTATCCATTTTGAAATAGTCTGTTTTGAAATGGCTTTTCCCTGTGCTCCTGTAGCATATGCTACCAATAATTGCTCAGATTTTCAGAAAGCTTTGGTTTTGTCCAAGTAGAAGCATAACTGCCTGTGAATGTCCAAAGAGTGCAGTAGTCTCTCCCCTTTATTCTGTGGTTTAGGATAAAAGGTTGGCAGGTGAATAGTTTGGTTTAGAGCCACACTTGATACCACCTTTGGCATAAAAGTAGGGTTAGTTCGTAAAGGCACCCTGTCCTAGTGGAAAATGAGGAAAGGTTCCACTGCCATTAGAGCCTGTAATTCTGAAACTCTTTGTGCTGGTGTTATTCCCAGGAGCACAGCAGTTTTCCAAGAGATGTATTTTAATTATGCTGTGTTGGCTGGCTCAAAAGGAGGTAAAGTTAGCTTCTCCAAAACAAAGTTGAGGTCCCAAGTTGGAGTAGGGGCTCTACGGGGCGGTCTTATGTTTTTAGCCCCTCTGAGGTACTGTTTTAACAGAGGATTAGAGAAAATTGGTGGATCCCTGTTGTAATGAGCAGAGATAGCAGAGGAGTGGATCTTGATGGATGAGAAGGAGAGTCCTTTGTCCAGCATCTCAGTTAAGTATTGTAGTATCTGAGGAATGTTTGGTACAAGAGGGTCAAGGCTGTGAACTTGGTTCCAGGCACAGAATCTCTTCCATTTATCTGAATAGGCTTTCCTGGTACTAGGCCTTCTGGCCTCCAGAATGACATCCATAACAGCTTTGGAGAGAGGCATTGCTTGCTTGACTAAGGAATTTTCAATGCAGCTAGGTTTAAGGTCTTTAGCTGGCTGTGTAGTATTTGTTTGTTGTGCTGAGTCAGCAGATGTGGGATTTGAGGCAAAATCCAGGGTGGTTCTTGTGCTAAGCTCCTTAAGATTGGGTACCAGTGCTGGCGTGGCCAGTCTGGTGCAATCAGGATCATCTTTGGCTCTTCCTGCCTGGCTCTTATGAGTACATTTGGCAGGAGAGGTAGTGGTGAGAAAGCGTATACTTGTAGGTTCTTCCAGCTGAATGAGAGGGCATCCACTTTCCATGCTTGTGGATGGTAACTCCTTGTGCAGAATTTTTGTAGCTGGCAGTTTATTGGGGATGCAAACAGATCTATGTCCGGGCTCCACCATTTCTGTGTTACCATTCTGAATATTAATGGCTACAACTCCCATTCGTGGGGATCCATGATGTTTCTGCTTAAGTTGTCTGCCAGTGTGTTTTTCTCTCCTGGCAGGAATTGCACTTGCAGATGAACTTGAAGGTTTATAGCTGTGTTCCATAAGGTCATAGCTTGTTTGCATAAGGGATAGGAGTGAGTGCCCCCTTGCTTGTTTATGTACCACATAACTGTGGTGTTGTCTGTCTTTAGGAGTAGTTGTCCTGGATGCAGCAGGTCCTTGAAAGCTATAATCGCATTTTGTACAGCTAGCATCTCTTTTTGATTGATGTGAAAATGCCTTTGTTCTGCGGTCCACGTGCCCTGAATACATCTGCCTGCCATGTGTGCTCCCCAGGCGTAATCCGATGCATCTGTTGTCAGTGTTTGCCTGGCTGTGGGTTGTGTAAAAGTCTGTCCCTTGTTGAGGTGGCAAGCTTGAGCCCACCAATGAAACTTTTGTTGAAGGCAAGGGATCAGTGGTATAAGTGTTTCCAAACTTTGACAGTGTTGAAACCATACTTTCTTTAGGTACCATTGTAGTTCCTCATATGCAGTCTGGCAAATGGAATTAGTAGTATGCAGGATGCCATGTAACCCAAGGCCTGCAGAATTTTTCCTGCAGGCAGCTGGGTCTTTGTTGCCATCAAGTGAAAGTATTGAGTCAGTTGCCCTCGTTTGTCTGGCGTGAGATAAGCCATCTGGGCCATTGTGTTCAAGCTGGCACCCAGGAATATAATCTCTTGTGAGGGCACTAGTTTTGATTTCTTTTCATTTACTGTGTACCCCAGGAAACTTAACTTTTTTACAAATGCCAGATGCTTTAAAAGAGTGTCTAGCTCTCTGCTTGAATCAGGCAGTCGTCCAGGTACGCATAAATTTGAATTCCTTTCTGTCTGCAAAATGCAATTACTGGTGCCAGGCACTTTGTGAAGACCCTGGGCGCAGTAGATAAGCCAAAGGGCAGTGCAGAGAATTGGTAGTGCATTGAACCAGCTATGAATCTGAGGTATCTTCTGCAGTTTTGTCTGATAGGGACATGCAGGTATGCCTCTTTGAGGTCCAAAGTCATGAGCCAAGCTTTCTTGTCCAGCATGGGAAGAAGCTGCTGTAATGTTAACATTTTGAATTTCGGAACATCCAGGTAAGTGTTTAGAGATGAAAGATCCAGAATGGGCCTCCAGGCTTTGTCCTTTCTGGGTACCAGAAAGAGTCTTGAGTAAAATCCTTGTCCTTGCTCCTGTGATGGTACCTTATGAATAGCTCTCATATCCATGAGTGTTGTAATTTGTTTTTGAGCCTCTGCCCATTGATTTGGTGGCAGATTTGGCATTCCTTTTAACCTTGGCAGAGTGTGAAAGTGGAACCTGTAACCTTGAAATACAATGTTGAGAACCCATTTGTCTTTGTTGATCATTTGCCAATTGTGGTAGAAGAGTGCCAGTTTTCCTCCCAAGGGGGCTGCCAAGACGGATTTGTTTGGCAGCTGTAGTGGGAAGTCATTGGAGCTGCTTTTTATATGGTTGTGGCCTGTCTTCCCCTTCTTTCTGGCCTGATGCAACCCATTGTCGAGGCCTGTAAGGACCTTGTGTTTGACCTCTACCTCTTGCATGTCTGTATCTTCCCCTTTGAGGTCTAATTGGAAAGGACCAGTTCTTAGTTGGCCAGTTTCTGCTAAATCTAGGAGGCTGAACCTGTAAGAAATCCTTCACCGTTTGCATAGATTTTGCCTTATCCTCCATTTTCTTTAACACCTCTTCTGCCTTAACTCCAAATAACACATCCTGCTGCAAAGGTGCATCCAATAATTTTGCTTTAACATGATCTGGTAACATATGTTTTTTTAACCATGCATGCCTCCTGATGACAGAGCCTGTAACTGCTGCTCTGCAGGAGGCCACTAGAGAATCAAAACCACATTGCAAAGTATGCTTTCCCACTTGTTCAGCTGCATGCAATAAATCCTGCATTTCTGTAAAATTAGGAGGATCTGATTCTGGAAGCATTTTTTGTTTTAACTGAGACAGTAAAAATTGCTGATATTTTAGCATGTGAAACTGGCAATTACAGGCTCTCATTGCTAAAGTTGCAGACGTATATACTTTATTTCCCCATCTGTCTAATGCTCTGGAATCTCTGTCAGAGGGAGCTGGATTCTTGGCTGATGAGGCTTTAACTCCTTTGGATCCCTGAGAAATAGTTTCATTGTCAGCGACAGGGCTTTTATACAGAAATTTATGTGAGAGTCAGGGACTCTGTATTATCTGTCAGGTTTAACAGGGGCTGGAGGTAAGGAATCAGGATTTAAGCTGGATTCAGTATATACATCATCGACAATACCTAACAATGGTGGAATAGCAAGGGGTCTGTGTTGAGGTAATAAAAGGAAGTCTCTGAGCCTTTTCTTGGATTCTGAGTAATCCTGGCCCTCCCAGTGGAAATGCTCCCTCATGGTATGTAGGGTTTCCCCAAAGGAGTAGTCCTCAGGTGGTGAGGCTGATGGAATTGATTCCTCAGCATCAGAATTCTCATAAGGGGGTAAAGAGTATCCTAAGTCTGAGGATGAATCAGAAGAGATGGACACCTGGTTGGATGAGTCGTAGTCTGCATCCTGTCTAGGCCTTTTATCAGGAGGGGGATGGGACCCCCTGATCAGAGTAATTAGGTCTTCGGCCATTTTGAGCATTTGTTTCTTAGGCATGGAAGCCTGTCCTGGAGAATGCTGAACTTGTTTCTTTGACTTTAAAGGAGGCTTAGACGTAGCTGAGGGTTTAATGCTTAACTGAGTAGGTCTAAAGACACCCTCTGTAGCTGTGGGTTGCTCAGCTACTCCGGATCCCTCTGAAAGGTTAGTCTCGGTAGGCTGAAGAGCTTGTGCGTCCGAAGGCCCAGCCATCTCCACGTGGGAGTCAGAGGCGGCTTGTGGTTCTACAGAAGCGGTCATCAGGGGCTGCGAAGGCGCCTAGCTGAGAACCGGTGACTGGCCTAGAAGAGGCTTCATAGTCAGTTTTGGGCCTCTGATGCCTATCCTTGTCTTTGCGCTTTTTGTGTATTCTGGTCGTCGGAAGTTCCGACGGCATGGTATAATTGAATTTTCTACCAAAATAATGTCGGGCAAAATCAAACCGACATTTAATAGTGCGCTTGTTAAACCTAGCACAAAACAGACGACCAGTAACGTCGCGGTCAGGGCCTAGAGGCATGGGATACAATAGGAGGTATTTGCTTCCCACAAGAAATACAGTTATTAACTTTTACTGACATCGGTCTGAGGCAAGAAAAAGTTTCCCCAATGGGGTACTTAGCTTTGTAGAAGACTTCGGTTCTGGATTCGGAATGAAAATCTCAGGAGACGGCCGACTGACACTTGCGAACTGCTTTTGCTTCGGGCACCGCGCGGCAAGAAAGGCTGAAGAAAATGGCGTCGGCTGCATCTTATATACCCCTGTCGCACTGATGTCAGGGAGGAGGCGACACCAACCGACACCAGACAAAGACTTTGGAACTCTGGCTGACTGCGGGACCGCCGGACGGCAGGATAACCCAAGTGTAATGACTGCAGCAGTGTAACACGATGAACATCTACCGTTCCATCCGTACGAGGAGCCTGATCTGCAAAGGCATATAACTTATAAACAAAGACACTGGCAACCTTCAAACACTGGACCCCACCCAGTTTCGGTTCGTGAAGGGCCAATCTTGTCTTCTGAACCTGACTGACTTCTTCGAATCAGTCTCCAGAGCTGTGGACGAGGGTAAGGTGGTCCACATAGCCCATCTGGACCTCGCCAAGGCGTTCAACACCATCCCCACACTCTGGAATCATAGATAAACTTACTAAGCTGGGCATAAATCCCTACGTCACTCGATGGGTTGCCAACTGGCTTACTGACAGAACCCAGACTGTAAAAGCAGCCAACTCCAAATCCAGCTACAGACAAGTGACAAGTGGAGTACCTTCGGGTTCAGTCCTGGGACCGCTCTTGTTTGGCATCTGCTTCTCTGAAGTACAGGCCAACACCAAGGAAATCTGGCTAACAAAGTTCGCAGATAACTGCAAACTGGAAGCCATTATTGAATCCCCAAATTATGTGGATATTCTACAAAAGGGCCTTACAGAAACAGATGCTTGGTGCCAGAGCCATGGGCTCAAGCTTAATGCCAAGAAATGTACAGTTATCCCCTTTGGGAAAAACCATGTACCCATGAATTACCACATAGGTGGAAGTACACTAAACACAAAGTGTGATGACAGACTTAGGGATTCAGGTGGACAGTGGTCTCACCTTTGATAACCACATCGCCACAACAGTTAGGAAATCCTTCTATGTGACAACACCTCTTAACTAAGGGCTTTTCATCCAGAAAAACGGAGGTCATTGTCCCACTGTACTCATCTCTCACTAGAATCATTATAGAGTACAACACCCCATTTGGTATGTACCTCACAAGACATCTGCAACAGCTGGAAAGGCCACAGAAATACCTCACTAAAAGAATCACAGGCCTAAAGCAGATGCCCTATGCGGACCATCTGAAAAACTCCAGCTATAATCTGTGGCATATCGTCTACTCAGAGGCAATCTCTGCTTAACATACAAGGCCATGTCAAACCCTGACCTGCTGGACATGCTCCACTTAAAGAAATCCCAATCCCTTAGAGCCACACACTCCAGGGATCTAAATCTTGTCATCACATTGAACAAAACATGCTGGATAGACAGGTTCCTGACCCACAGACTCCCCATACTCTGGAATAGACTGCTCATATATGTCAAGCAGAGCACCTTCTTGGCCCTCTTCAAGAGGAACCTTGACAACTGGATGGGAGATAGGAAATTCACCCTGGGGATCATGTCAGTCGCCCTGCTAGACAGGGGTCCAGGGAAGTAAATATTGTGGGAAGAAATATCTGGGGAATTGTTTGGCTAGGCTTTTAAAGGCACTAGGGCCGATAGCCTAGTACCAACCTATGAAACTATGAATAATCTAAAACAAGACCTAGTGGAGTTGCTTGGTGTTCTCTTTAATCATAGTCTGAGAACTAACTATGTTCCTGCAGAATGGAGAACAGCAACAGTAACCCCCTGCACAAAGGGGGGCATTAACTGACCCTGAGAACTACAGACCCATAAGTCTAACCAGCCTTATCTGCAAGGCCATGGAAAGAATCACCATAGACCTTATCAACAAGGACATAGGGGACCACCAAACGCTGGAACCAACCCAGTTTTCCTTTAAGGGTAGATCATTGCTTATTAAACCTGGTGAACTTATTTGAGAAAGTTACCAAAGCCACGGATGAAGAAAAGACGGTGCCCACTGCCTATCTCGACCATGTCAAGGCTTTCAACACTACTCCTAACTCTAGCATCATTGAGAAACTCTCACAGATAGGAATTAACCCTTAAGTTACTAGATGGGTAGCTAATAGGCTCACCGACAGCACACACTAGACTATCTAAATTGGTGACTCCACCTTCACCAGTAGACCTGTCACCAGTGGAGTACCACAGTGTTTTTTTTGTGCTGGGCCCCTTACTGTTCGTCATCTATTTCTCAGAAGTCCAGGCCAAAGTAGACGGCCTTTGGATCATCAAGTCTGCTGATGATTGCAAACCAGGAAACAAAACTGAGTCCCCCCCCAAAGATGTCAACATATTACAAGAAGCGCTAACACAAACAAATGATTGGTGCCAAAGCCATGATCTAAAACTAAATGCAAAAAAATGCATTATTATTCCCTTTGACAAAAAGGAATTTCCAGCAAATTTTACAATATTGACAGCACTACCATGAGTTCCAACCTAGTGGTGTGGGACTTGGAAACACAGGCTGATAGCAATCTAAACTTTGACCACCAAGTTTCCACAGTGGTAAGGAAAGCCTTTGACGTTGCTCCTCATAAGCAAGGGCACAGCATCCAGATCAAGGGATCTTATAACAACACTGTACTTGACCCTTATCGGACCACTAAGAGTACAAGGCACTCTTCTGCATCTATCTCACCAGACATCTGCAGCAGCTGGAAAGACATCAGAGGTTTCTCACCAAGAGAATACAGGGACTTGAAACCATAACCTACGTGGACAGGCTAAAACCCTGTCACTTCTCTCTGTATCTTATAGGCTGCTGAGAGGTGACTTGTGCCTGGCCTATAGGGCAATCTCCAACTCTGCTCTAATGGAAATGCTGCACATCTACAAGTCAAATGGCACAAGAGTCACTCACTCTAGGGCTATCAACGTAGCTTGTGACATTAACAGAACATGCTGGAGAGACAGGTATGTCTCTCATAGACTTCCTATCTACATAAAACAGAGCTCCTCAATGACTCTATTTAAATGCAACCTAGAAAACTGGATGGGAGACCACAGATTCACCCCTGGGATGGCACCCATGTCTCTCAGGGACAGGGATAGCCGGTGTTGATCACAGGCCCGCTCATTTCATAAATTCATTCTGCGAACTACCCGAAAAGAACAAATGGGGATACTTGAGACTAACATGGCTAGGCTTGTAAATTGCTCTAGGGGCCGAAAGCTTAGTGACATCCTATGAACCGATAGGGTGAACTAAAGTTAACCTATGTTAAAAAGTACACAAAACACATGCAGGGATAAGTATAGGTGACTGAGCTACTGACCAAACCATGAGCTCACTCATTATCACTGCCTGCTCCTGGTGAAGGGGTAATATTAACAGCATTACCACCTCTGCCACCACTAAACAATTATAACTCTCCATCAAAGAAATCCCTAGAGATTTGCATACCCACCATTCCAATAATTCAGATAACTGCACATTTACTTGTTCAGTTCATATGTCAACACTGGTAGACGTGGAAGCTTATAAGGAAGAACCTCTGGCCAGCAGAACAGAATCCAGCAACTTAGTGTGGTTTCATTATGGGGGTGAGGAATGAGAAACACTTCATTTTATTGTACTTTTGCTTAAAACTGTTCATGTGCATACTTGTGTCCTTTGTTTCTCTTTATTAAGTATGTCACAGTCAAGGTGCTGGGACAAATTTTAATATAATCTGGTATACTTGCTTACCACTGCACTACATGGAAAATGTCAGGTCATGAAAGTACAGATGTACAAGTAACCTATCATAACAGCAGATGTCTGAGTATTACCACTGCTTCAATGATTACCTTTGGAAGCACAGCCATAGATGAGGTCTGGCATCCAGCCTGACTTTCACAACTTAGCACCATTCTCCCAAAAGACATTACCAGCATGTAACATCTTCATAGGTTCATATGCGTTTACTAGGCTAATGACCACAAGGGCCCTTTTAAGTCTAGCATTCCATCCCAAATTTCTGACAAGTTCTGGTACCCTTGATAAGTGCAAGCAGGGGCTTGGGAGAACTAACATTTACAAGCAGTGGCCTGTGAGATGAACCATGTACAGGTTGCCCGTGTCCATTAGAGACACAGTTACCAAGCGACGGATGAATTTCCTGTACCCCATCCAACTGTCCAAGGTACACTTGAATTGAGTTAGGGAGGAACTCTGCTTCACATGGATGGGGAGCCTGTTGCAGATATGGGGTATTCTCTAGGATACATACCTCTCTCTCCAGCAGGTCCTATTTATATCACAGGCAAGGTTTAAGTCTTTAGAATGAGTAATTCTGGTGCTGTTTGTTTTACTCATATACATGAGGGTCCATCAAAGTGGGGTCTGAAAATGCCTTGCATCCCAGGCATAGATCTCCCCTCAGGAGACAGAATACAGGGATAGGGCCTTGAGGCAGTCTGCATAGGACATGTTACTTATGCCCTGTATTCTTTTAGTAAGGAACCTCTGTGAACGTTCCATTTGTTAGATATGCCTAGGCTGGTACATACGAAAGGGGCACTGTACTCAATGATTGATCTGATGAATGCCAAACACAGTGATACAATGCCTTCCATGGACCTAGATGCCATTCTTTTGTTTATAAGCTGTGCAACGCAGCATGATTTTCTCACTACTGTAGATACACGATGGTCAAAGGGTAGATTACTGTCTGCGTGTGTCCCCAAGTCCCTGACTACTGGATCAGCTCTAAGGGGTGTATTGTCAATATGACAGTTACCAAGGGTGGAGGACTTCCAGAAGGATACTATCATTTTTTTCCGAATGCATACAGACCACAGGCATGGAAGTCATTATGCTTCTCCTGAGTTACTTTCACAAGTTTCAGGTGCAGTGTGAGATCTGATTTGAATCCCCCCCCCCCCCGGGGTAACCTACCCTCCCTGAAGCCACAACAGGTATGCCAAGAAAGTACAGTTGTGTACACTTAACACAAATGTAGATGTTCGAGTGTATTCACTGTTGCAGTCATCACATTTGGGTTATCCTGCCAGGGTAGCCCTAAGTCGGCCCGAATACCAGAGTCTTAGCATTTCTGCATCGGTTTGTGTCACTCCAGGACTGATGTCAGGTTGTCAGTGGTATAAAATCAGGCAGCCAACGCTATTACATCAGTTTTTCTTGCCCTGTCAGGAGTCCACAAATAGGGAGCTACGTTACAGTGGAAGAACACCACCAGTAGAAAGTAAATACCAAAAATTCCCTGTAAGGAGAGAGGAAAAGAGAGAGAGAGAGAGATGGAGACAAGGGGGATGGAGGGAAGGAAACCAAGACTGCAAAAGTGAATACACTCGAACATCTACATTTATGGTAAATGTACACAACTGTACTATGTTCTTTGTGTTTTACTGTTGCAGCCATCACATTTGGATTGATTCTATAGCTGAAGAAAAGGGTGGAGGCAGTCAAGAAGACTGGGGGCTGGCTAGGATGCCCTGCAAGACTGCAGGGGCAAACCATGCCCTGGATTAGGAGAAGATAGACAGGCGGTAATGCTTGGTGAAGGTATGAACAGATGTCCATGTTGCAGCCTCCAGGATGTCTCTGTTGGGGACCCATCTGAGAAAAGCTGCAGAGGTGGAGGTTGCCTGGTGGAATGTGCCCCGACACCCTTTGGGGGTGGTTTCCTGTGCTGTTTGTAGCAGAAATGGATGCAGTGTGCTATCCATTTGGAGATTGTTTGTTTGGATATGGCCTTGCCCTCTGTCCCTGCTGTGAAGCGGACAAGCAATTGATCACGTATTCTAAAAGATTTAGTCCTGTGCAGATAGAATCTGAGCTGTCTGTGCACATATAAAGAGTGCAGAATCCTATATCCCTTGTTTTGTGGGTTAGGGAAAAAGGTGGGCAAATGAATGGATTGTTTGAGAGCCACACTGGAGACCACTGCATGCATGAAGGATAGGTTAGTCCTGAGGGAGACCATGTCAGCATGGAAAATAATGAAGGGCTCTACAGCCATGAGTGCTTGTAGCTCTGATATTCTTCTAGCTGAAGTGATGGCCAGAGGCAAGGTTGTCTTCCAAGAGAGGAATTTTAACTCTGCTGCAGGTTCAAAGGGGGGTAGGGTGAGCTTTTCCAACACAAAGTTAAGTTTTGCGCAGTACCCTTGAAATGAGTGGTAGAGGGGGAAATGCATAGACCGAGAGGTTTACCCACTGGAAGGATAGAACATCCACTTTCCAGGCCTTGCTGTGAAGTTCCCTGGTGCAGAATTTGCTGAGCTAATGATTGGAGAGGGAGGCAAAAAGGTCCACCTTCAGGGTGACCCATTTCTGGGTTACATAGGTGAAGGTTCTGTGGTCTAGCTGCCACTCGCATGGGTCTATCAGGTTTCTGCTTAAGTTGTCTGCCAGAGAGTTTAGGGAGCCTGTCAGGAATTGTGCTAGCAGGTGTAGCTGCATGTCTCAGGCCACGTGCCAAAGGGTCAAGGCGAGCCTGCAGAGAGGATAAGAGGGTGTCCCTCCCTGCTTGTTGACATACCAGATCACTGTGGTGTTGTCTGTTTTGATCAGTATAGGCCACAGGGAGAGTAGAGGGTTTAAAAGCTGTCAGGGCATGCTGAACAGCTAGCATCTCTTTTTGGTTGATGTGCAGATCTATTTGATTTGGGCCCCAATGGCCCGGAATGCACCTGCCGTCCAGGTGTGCACCCCAGGCATAGTCTGATGCGTCTGTGGTGAGGGTCTGGGCAGCATGGGGTTGTGAAAAAGGAAGTGCCTTGTTGCGGTTGCATGCTTCTGCCCACCAAAGAAAATCTTTCCTTAGACAAGGTATCATGGTATGATAGTTTCCAGGATTTGACAGTGTTGACACCAAAGGCTTTATAGGTATTACTGTAGTTTCCACATATGCAGTCTGGCATATGGAATGAGTAGAATGCAGGAGGCCATGAACCTTAGAGCTTGCAGGATTTTCCTTGCGGATAAATGAGTTCTGGTGGCTAGTTGAGAGAAGTAGCCTGTCAAGTAGGCTTGTTTTTCCGGAGTAAAAAATGCCATCTGGGATGCTGTGTCCAGGCATGCTCCCAGGAATTCAATTTTTTTGTGTGGGGACTAATTCTGATCTCTTTTCTTTGATAGTACACCCCAGGGAGGTCAGTAGGCCCTTTACAAAGGTCAGGTGCTTTAACAGCTTGTCCTGTCTGCCTGAATCGGGCAATCGTCTAAGTAGGGGTAAATTTGAAAATTTCTTTGTCTGCAAAAAGCAATGGCTGGAGCCAGGTATTTTGTGAAAACTCTCAGAACAGTGGATAAGCCAAAGGGAAGCGCAGAGAACTGAAAGTGCATAGATCCTTCCCTGAAACGTAGATATTTCCTGCAAGATTCCCTGACTGGGATGTGTAGGTAGGCCTCTTTTGGGTCTAGGGTGGTTAACCAAGCATCCTTGGAAAGCAGAGGAAGAAGCTGCTGGAGGGTGAGCATTTTGAATTTTGGTATCACCAGAAATGTGTTTAGAATGGATAGATCTAGGATTGGGCGCCAGGTGCCCTCTTTTCTGGGTACCAGGAAGAGTCTGGAATAGAAACCTTGGCCTATCTGGTCTGCAGGAAAGTACAGTTGTGTACACTTACCATAAATGTAGATGTTCGAGTGTATTCACTGTTGCAGTCATTACATTTGGGTAATCTGCTGGCAGGTTGCCCTCAGTCGGCCTGAATTCCAAAGTCTTGGGTCCTGCATCGGTTGCTGTCTCCTCTTCCATGACATCAGGTCGTCAGGGGTATAAAACATGCAGCCGACGCCATTTTCTTTAGTTTTTCTTGCCCCCGATGTCAGGTGCCCCCAAAAAGGTAGCAAAAATATATAAATATATATACATGCATCAATATAAACTTTACCTTCATCTACAAGCAAATACACCACATAGGTTGTAGAAGATAGAGAAGGAAAGATAAACTCCAGAATGACAGGGGGGGTGGTAGGAGGGTAACCTGGACTGCAACAGTGAATACACTCGAACATCTACATTTATGGTAAGTGTACACAACTGTACTATGTTCTTCGTGTTTCACTGTTGCAGTCATTGCATTTGGGTAGAATCCCAAAGCTATGGTTGGGGGGCTGGAGCTAAACAGCATTAGGAGCAGCTATATGGCCCTGCAGAACTGCAGTGGCAAAGCCTGCTCTGGATTTAGAGTAAAGAGGCAAATGATAATGTTTTGTAAAAGTGTGAACAGAGCTCCAAGTAGCAGCCTCTAGAATGTCTTTGGTTGGTATTCCCCTTAGAAAGGCTGCTGAAGTAGCTGCAGCTCTGGTAGAATGAGACCTAATGCCCTTGGGCACAAGTTTACCATGGTGTAAGTAGCAGAAATGGATGCAGCAGCTTATCCACTTTGAAATAGCCTTTCCTTCTGATCCTGCAGCATGTCACTAGTAATTGCTCAGATTTTCTTAGAGCTTTAGTCCTGCTTAAGTAGAATCTTAGTTGTCTGTGTACGTCCAAGGAATGCAGAATTCTCTTTCCCCATGTTCTGCGGATTTGGATAAAAGGTTGGCAGATGAATTGTTTGGTTAAGAGCCACACCGGAAACCACCTTAGGCATAAAAGTAGGATTTGTCCTCAGAGATACCCTGTCTGGGTAAAATATGATAAAAGGCTCTATAGCCATGAGGGCCTGCAGCTCTGAAACTTCTTGCTGAAGTAATTGCTAGAAGCAGAGCTGTTTTCCATGATAAGAACTTTATATCAGCAGTAGCAGCTGGTTCAAATGGAGGCAGGGTGAGCTTTTCCAACACATAATTGAGGTCCCATGCAGGTAATGGTGATCTTCTATGAGGCCTTACATTTTTGGCTCCTCTAAGATACTGCTTTAGTAAAGGATGACAAAAGATTGGTGGCTCTGTATTGTAATGAACTGAAATGGCAGAGGCATGGATTTTAATTGATGAGAAAGATAGGCCTTTGTCAAGCATCTCAGTTAAGTATTGCAATATCGGAAGAATACTTGGGTCTGCTGCATCAGTTCCTTGTGCTCGATTCCAAGCACAGAATCTTTTCCATTTGTCAGCATAAGATTTTCTAGTACTAGGCCTTTTGGCTTCCAAAATGACATCCATCACAGCTTTACTGAGAGGTGTTGTTTGTATGGCTACATGATCAGCCATGCTGCCAAGTTCAGAGTCTGTAGTTGATTGTACAGGATCTGATTGCTTTGCTGGGACAGTAGTTGTGGTCTTTGAGGCAAGGTCCAAGCTGGGTATTGAGACAAGTTCCTTAGGAGTGGGTACCAGTACTGGCGAGGCCAGTTCGGGGCAATTAGTATCATCTTTGGTTTCTCTTGTCTGACTTTTAGGAGAACCTTGGGGAGAAGAGGCAGAGGAGGAAAGGTGTAAACTGAGAGTTTTTTCCAATTGAAGGACAGGGCTTCCACTTTCCGTGCTTGTCTGTAATAAGTCCTTGTGCAGAATCTTTTCAATTGATAATTTTGAGGAGAGGCAAATAGATCTATGTCTGGGCTCCCCCATTTCTCTGTTATCATGCTGAAGACTTGTGGATTTAGTTTCCACTCGTGAGGGTCCATAAGGTTTCTGCTTAAATCGTCTGCCAGAGTGTTTTATTTTCCTGGCAGGAATTGTGCTTGAAGATGTATTTGGTAGGTCAAAGCTGTGTTCCACAGTGTCATGGCTAATCTGCCGAGGGGGTATGAGTGTGTGCCCCCTTGCTTGTTTATATACCACATGACTGTGGTGTTGTCCGTCTTTATCAGCATTTGTCCTGGATGAAGTAAGTCCTTGAAGGCTGTTAGGGCATTTTGAACAGCTAGCATCTCTTTCTGGTTGATATGCAGATGCATTTGTTTTGGTGACTATATGCCCTGAATGCATCTTCCTGCCATGTGGCCCCCCCAGGCATAATCTGATGAGTCTGTTGTGATGGTTTGGCTGGTAGGGGGTAGAGTGAATGACCGTCCCAAGTTTTGGTGACATGCCTTTGCTCACCACAGAAACTCCTGTTGCAGGTAGGGAATGAGAGGAATCACTGTTTCCAGACTGTGAGAATGCTGACTCCATACACTTTTTAGGCAGCACTGAAATTTCCTCATATGCAGTCTTGCATATGGAATCAGTAGTATGCAGGATGCCATGAATCCCACAGCCTGCAAAATTCGTCTTGCAGAAGACTGGGTTTTTGTTACCATCCGTTCGAAGTAAGTAGTTAGTTGCCTTTGTTTGTCTGGCGTGAAGTAAGCCATCTGGGCAGTTGTATTCAAGCTTGCACCCAGGAATGTTATCTTTTGAGAGGGTACCAGTTGTGATTTATTTTCGTTTATTGTGTACCCTAGGCATGTTAGAAGCCTTTTCACAAATGCCAGATGTTGAAGAATGTCCTTGTTCTCTGCTTGAATGAGACAGTCTTCCAAGTAAGGATACATTTGTATACTTCTTTGTCTGCAAAATGCAATTACTGGTGCCAGGGACTTTGAAAAGACGCTGGGCGCAGTAGATAAGCCAAAGCGCAGTGCAGAGAATTGGTAATGCATTAAGCCAGCCTTGAATCTGAGGTATCTTCTGCATGATTGTCTTATTGGGACATGCAGGTATGCCTCTTTTAGGTCTAAAGTCACCAGCCAAGCATTCTTGCCCAGCATGGGCAGAAGCTGCTGCAAAGTCAGCATTTTGAATTTTGGAATGTCCAGGTATGTGTTCAAAATCGATAAATCCAGTATTGGCCGACAGGCCTTGTCCTTTCTGGGTACCAAGAACAGTCGAGTAAAAACCTTGTCATTTTTTCCTGTTCTGGTACTGTCTGAATGGCCCTCATATCCATGAGGGACATAACCTGTTTCTGTGCCTCTGCCCATTGATTTTTTGTTAGATCTGGCCAACCATTTGCCATTGGCAGAGTGTGGAAATGAAATCTGTATCCCTGTGATACGATGTTTAGTACCCATTTGTCCTGGGTTATTAACTGCCAATTCTGAGCAAAAAGTGCTAGTTTTCCCCCTATGGGTGCTGCCAGAAGATAAGTGCTTGGTGTAGGCAGAGGGAAGTCATTGGGATTGCTTTCTGTAGGTTTGCACTTTATCTCCTCCATATTTGGAGGTGGAAGCGCCGCATTGCTTTGACCTGTATGACGCTTGCACCTGGTATCTGGAACCTTTAGGGCATCTGGATTTGCCCCTTTGAGCTCTGTCTGACACCGGAAAGGACCAGTTTTTTGTAGGCCAGTGTCTACTGAATCTTGGTGGCTGCACTTGTAAGAAGTCTTTAACAGTTTGCATAGACTTAGTTTTATCTTCCATTTTCTTTAAAACCTCTTCTGCCTTAATACCAAACGGAGAATCATGCTGTAAAGGTGCATCTAGCAATTTAGCTTTAACATGATCAGGTAAATTTTGTTCTTTAACCAGGCATGCTTCCTAATCACAGATACAGTAACTGTGGCCCTGCAGGAGGCCTCTAAGGAATCAAAACCACATTGCAAAGTATGATTTCCAACTTGTTCAGCTGCATGCACTAATTCCTGCAATTCTTTATTTTCTGCACATTCTGAAATCAACATCATTTTCTGTTTCAGCAATCCCATAACATGTTGTTGGTACTTAAGCATATGAAATTGATAGTTTAAGGCCCTGATTGCCAAGGTTGCAGATGTGTAAACCTTTTTTCCCCATCTGTCCAGTGCCCTTGAATCTCTGTCAGAGGGGGTAGGATTTTTTGCTGTTGAAGCCTTAACTCCCTTTAGACCCTGTGAAATAGTTTCAGGATCAGCAGCAGGGTTTCTAAATAAAAATTTATGAGAGTCAGGGACCCTGTAGTATCTGTCAGGCTTACTGGGAGCTGGAGGTAAGGAGTCAGGGGTCAAGCTTGACTCTGAAAACACATCATCCATAATATCTAAAACAGGGGGAACGGCTAAAGGCCTGTGCTGAGGAAGAAGGAGGAAATCCCTGAGCCTCTTTTTTGATTCTGAGAAGTCTTGACTCTACCAGTGAAAATGCTCCCTCAAAGTATGCAAGGTTTCTCCAAATGAATAATCCTCAGGAGGAGATGCAGATGGAATCGACTCCTCAGCATCAGAATCCTCATAGGGAGGTATAGATAATTCCTGATTTGAAGAGGAATCAGAAAAAATAGAAACCTGATCTGAAGATTCATAATCAGTGTCTTGCCTAGGCCTCTTATCAGGATGGGGATGGGTACCCCTGATCAAGGTAATAAGGTCTTCAGCCTTTTTGATCATCTGTTTTTTAGGCATAGAGGCCTGTGCACGTATCTCATACGTCGGTTTTTTAGTTTTAGAAGTTGCTTTTGTCACTGGTTTTGCAACTGTCATCGGTTTGATATACAAATGTTGAGGTCTGAATACACCCTCAGAAGCCGGTGCCTGCTCAGCGGCTCCAGATCCATCCGAGGGAGATATATCCATCAGTCCAATACTTTGAGTATCTTGCGGCATGCTGAACTACACATGGGTGTCGGTAGAGGCCTGCGACTCGAAGGTAGCGGGTATCGGGGGCTGCGAAAGCGCCACAGTGAGTACCGGCGATACGGCGACTGGCTTTGGAGAATCTTCATCGTCAGTTTTGGATCTCGACTGCCTTTCTCTGTCCTTTTCTTTGCGTTTTTTATGTACTCCGGTAGTGAGATTACTATCAGACGACATTTCTGGGTAGTTAAATCTGTTTCCAAAATACTTTGATGCAAAAATATACAGACGCTTAATAGTGCGTTGGTTAAATCTAGCACAAAACCGGCAGCCAGGCACGTTGTGATCAGGGCCTAGGCAAGGAATACAGTATAGATGGAAATCCTTATGAGGTATTTGCTTTCCAGAAGTAATACAATTATTAACTTTTTCTGACTTCGGTAAAAAGCAAGAAAAAAGTTTCCCCAACGGGGTACTTGGCTTTAGTGAAGACTTAGGTTCTGAAACTCAAACTCGAATATTTCAGTAGTCGGTCGACCGGCACTTGCGAAATGCTTCTGCTTCGGGCACCGCGCGGCAAGAAAGACTAAAGAAAATGGCGTTGACTGCATGTTTTATACCCCTGACGACCTGACATCATGGAAGAGGAGACAGCAACCGACGCAGGACCCAAGACTTACGAATTCAGGCCGACTGAGGGCAACCTGCCAGCAGATTACCAACAGTGAAACACGAAGAACATCATGCTGTATTGCCCTCATGGAGAGCAGGGAAAGGACTTGCTTTTTGGCCTCTGCCCTCTGGTTTGGGGGGAGATCTGGGAACCCTTTTGGGGTTGGCAGTGTGTGGAAATAAAATTTGTATCCCCGGGACACTATGTTGAGGACCCATTGGTCATTGGTAATAGTGGCTCAGTTGCTTGCATGGAAGGAGAGTTTTCCTCCTAGGGGCACAAGCAGGCAGGCAGAAGTAAGGGGTGGAGGTGTAAAGTCATTGTGAGTTCTTAGGGGGTGGCTTAGCACTCCCTGTTTTTGAAGAGGAGGAACTACATTGCTTAGATCTCTGCATTCCCTGGGGCTGCTTCCCCTGGGTCTGGGCTGAGCTGGCCTGGAGGGGGAAGGAAAGGACCAGTGCTTGGAGGGGCAATGCCTACTGAACCTCGGAGGCTGCACCTGTAAAAAGTCTTTAACTGTCTGCATAGATTTAGATTTTCTTCCATCTTTTTAAAAACCTTTTCTGCCTTGGTGCCAAACAAATTGTCTTTGTTCAATGGTCCGTCCAATAATCTGGATTTGACATGGTCTGGCGAGGTCTGTTCCTTAAGCCAAGCGTGCCTTCTGAGGACAGAACCAGTGACTGCTGCCCTGCAAGATGCTTCTAGGGTGTCAAAGCCACACTGCAAGGTGTGCTTAGTAACTTGACTTGCAGAATGCATAAGCTCTTGTAATTCTTTATTTTCTGCACAAGCAGGAAAGGAAGATATTTTTTGTTTGAGGAGTTCCATGGTATGCTGCTGGTATTTCAGCATGTGGAACTGACAATTTAATGCTCTAATAGCAAAAGTAGCAGAGGTTTATACTTTTTTACCCAATCTGTCTAAAGCTCGGGAATCCCTATCAGAGGGGGTGGGCTTCTTAGCTGAGGTTGCCTTAGTTCCTTTAGGTCCTTGAGAGATGACCTCTGGCTCAGCAGTAGGATTTTTGAAAAGCAAATGCTCCCTTAAAGTATGAAGGGTTTCACCAAATAAAAAATCCTCCGGTGGAGAGGCTGAAGGAATGGACTCCTCTGCATCAGAATCCTCATAAGCAGAGAGGAGTTGCATGCCTTCATATTCAGAAGCATCAGATCCATCGGACTCCTGTTCAGATAAAACTACTGGGGACAAGTCTCTTTCTTTTGGGACAAGTCTCTTTCCAAAAGAAAGAGACTTGTCCCAAAAGAAAGTGTAGCCTGGCTTCCCCTAATAAGCATAATAAGGTCTTCCGCCATTTTAAGCAATTGGGATTGAGGCAAGGAAGCAGGTGCCTGAGCTTGGGTTGTCGTTTTTTTGGGCATAGTTCGTACCCTGGGCCTTAGAAACTTGGTAGATTTATAAAGAACTGAAGACGCGAAAGAAGTCGTCGGTTTGTGTCGAGTATCGGTAGAGCGAAGTACCTCCTCGGAAGTTGGTGCCTGCTCAGCAGTTCTGGACCCATCCACAGTAGAGACATCCGCAGGATCCTTAGTCGAAGAAGAGTCTCGCTGCATACCGGACTCTGAAAGGGTCTTGGTAGCGGCCTGCGAATCCACAGAAGTGGGCATCAGGGGCTGTGAAAGCACCTCAATGAGGGCCGGAGAACTGAAGGCTATCTTAACGGAAGTGTTGTCGGCAGTTTTGGACATGTGCGGTCTGTCTTTATCCTTATGTTTTTTCGGAAGATCAGTAGTCGGATGGCTTACCGAAGCTGTATCAGAATTTGAGGACTGAGAACGAAAATATCTAGCTGCAATAAGGGCCCAACGACATCTAGTTCTTGTGTTGAACAAAGCACAAAAGCAACAGTGAGGGATGTCGTGGACTGGGCCTAAACAAATAGGTTAGGAAGATATGATCTCTCATGCACTGGTATGATTCGCAAATGACACAGTAAGAATGGAAGTCTCAGTGTGGTATTTGCTTTCCACAGGCGAGACAATTGTTAACTTAGTTTGACATCGGTTAGAGCACGAAAAAAGGATCCCCAATGGGTTACTTAGCTTTAGAAAACTTCAACTCGGAAACAAAATCTCTGGTAGCGGCCGAGCGGCACGCGTGCAAATTCTTTCTGCTTCGGGCTCCTTGGCAAGAAAGACTGATGTAATGATGTCGGCTGCCTGATTTTATACCACAGATGACCTGACATCAGTCCTGGAGCAACAGCAACCGACGCAGAAATACTAAGCCTCTGGTATTCGGGCTGACTGAGGGCAACCCATGGCAGGACAACCCAAATGTGATGACTGCAAAAGTGAAACACGAAGAACACCCAAACTTCCACATGGATAGCATGACCAGAAGAATCAACAATTGAACTAAAAGTGAACTCGAGGGAGCAGGTACTGACCCCAATCCTGGCATCTTTCACTAGACCACAAAAGGGAAAGGAGAGAAACTACAAAAAGTACAGTTGTGTACACTTACCATAAATGTAGATGTATGAGTGTATTCACCGTTGCAGTCATTACATTTGGGTTATCTGCTTGCATGTAGCCCTCAGTCGGCCTGATTAAAAAAGTCTTGGGTCCTGCGTCGGTTGCTGTCCCTTCTTCCATTACGTCAGGTCGTCAAGGGTATGAAACATGCAGCCGACGCCAGTACATCAGTTTTTCTAGCCACAGATGTCAGATGCCCCCCCTAATGGGGAGCAATTAAATATAAAAGTACAATGACATACCTCCAACAAAAAAGCAAATACACCAAAAAGGCTTTTAAGCATAGTATAGGAAAGTAGAGGTATAGCCCAAATTTTGGGGCTGGAGAAGGGTAACCAGGACTGCAACAGTGAATACACTTGAACATCTACATTTATGGTTATTGTACACAACTGTACTATGTTTTTTGTGTTTCACTGTTGCAGTCATTACATTTGGGTAGATTCCCAAAGCTATGGTTGGGAGGAGGAATTTAGATAGCATTTGGACCAGCTATAAGGCCCTTCAAGACTGCAGTGGCAAATGGCAAGGCAAGCTCTGGATTTAGAGAAGAATTGGCAAATGATAATGCTTGGTGAAAGTATGCACAGAACTCCAGGTAGCAGCTTCTAGGATGTCCCTGGTAGGGACGCCTCTGAGAAATGCTGCAGAGGTAGATGCAACCCTCGTGGAGTGAGGTCTGATCCCCTGGGGGATAGGTTTTCCATGGTGCTTATAGCAGAAATGAATGCAATGGCCCATCCATTTAGAAATGGTTTTGCTTTGAAATAGCCTTCTCCTCTGCCCCTGCAGCAAATGTCACCAGCGGTTGTTCAGATTTCCTTTGAGGTTTAGTCCTGTCCAAGTAGAATCTAAGCTGTCTGTGCACATCTAAGGAATGCAGTATCCATTCCCATTTGTTCTGTGGACTGGGAAAGAAGGTTGGCAAATGAATAAACTGATTAAGAGCCACACTGGATACCACCTTGGGCATGAAGGATGGACTGGTTCTGAGGGACACCCTGTCCGCATGAAAGATGATGAAAGGCTCCACTGCCATTAGGGCCTGTAATTCAGAAACCCTTCTAGCTGAAGTGATTGCTAAAAGGAAAGCTGTTTTCCAAGAAAGAAATTTTAAGACTGCAGTAGCAGCTGGATCGAAAGGAGGTAGAGTGAGTTTCTCCAAAACCAAGTTAAGGTCCCAGGCTGTGGTTGGAGCTCTCCTGGGTGGTCTCAAATTTTTGGCCCCTCTGAGGAACTGCTTGAGCAGTGGATGAGAGAAGAGGGGAGGTTCTGTGCTATAATGAGCTGAAATGGCTGAGGAGTGGATTTTAAAGGAGGAAAAAGACAGGCCCTTGTGAAGCATCTCAGTTAAGTACTGTAAAATCTGAGGTAGATTGGGTGCTGCTGTGCTCATCCCTTGAGACTGGTTCCAGGCACAGAATCTTTTCCATTTTTCAGCATAAGATTTACTAGTACTAGGCCTCCTTGCCTCTAAAATGATATCCATCACAGGTTTACTGAGGGATGGTAGAGGAGAGATTATGTAATTAGCCAGGTTGCAAGGTTCAGTGTTAGAAGATGAGGGTGCAGAATCTGGTTCTCCTGCTGAGACAACAGGGAAGGAGTCTGAGGCAGGTGCCATGGGGATAACCGTGACACACTGCGCAGGAGGGTGCACCAGTGTTGGCGTGGTCAGTCTGGAGCAATCAAAATCATCCTTGGTTTTTCCTGTTTGATTTTTAGTAGTACTTTGGAAAGCAGAGACAGGGGGAGGGTGGCATAGACTGATAGGTTTTTCCAGCTGAAGGACAGAGCATCCACTTTCCAGGCTTGCTTGTGGGAAGTCCTTATGCAAAATTTGTCCAATTGGTACTTCTGGGGAGAGGCAAACAGGTCTATATCTGGGCTCCCCCATTTGCTTGTCAACATGTTGAAAATCCTTGGTTCCAGTTTCCACTCGTGTGGGTCCATGAGGTTTCTGCTTTGTCTGTCTGCCAGTGTATTTAATTTTCCTGGCAGGAATTCAGCTTGCAGGTGCACTTGGTAGCTCAAGGCTGTGTTCCACAATGCCATGGCTAGTCTGCAGAGGGGTTAGAATGTGTACCCCCCCTGCTTGTTTATGTACCACATAACAGTGGTGTTGTCCGTCTTTACCACAACTTGTCCTGGAAGAATGTGGTCCTTGAAGGCTGTCAGAGCATTCTGTATAGCTAACATTTATTTTTCAATGATATGTAGGTGAATTTGACTTGTGTTCCATTTGCCCTGAATGCACTTCCCTGCCAGTTGAGCCCCCCATGCATAGTCTGATGCATCTGTTAGGGTTTGGGTGGCAGGGGGTGGTGTGAAAGGTAGTCCCTTGTTTTGGTGACAGGCCTCTGCCCACCAAAGGAATTTTAGGCACAGGCAAGGTATGACAGGAATCACTGCTTCTAGATCCTGAGAATGTTGACACCATAAGCTTTTTAGATACTACTGTAGTTTCCTCATATGCAGTCTTGCATATGGAATTAGAAGAATGCAGGAGGCCATGAACCCCAAGGCTTGCAGAATTTCTTTTGCAGATAGCAGGGTTTTTGTGACCACTTGTTTGAAGTAGGTTGTCAAATGAATTTGTTTCTCTGGCGTGAGGCAAGCCATCTGGGAAGTTGTATTCAAGCTTGCTCCCAGGAATATAATTTGTTGACAGGGTACCAGGTGTGATTTCTTTTCATTTATGGTGTACCCCAGACAAGTTAGAACCCTTTGTACAAAGGCCAGATGATTCAAAAGTATGTCCTGGCTTTCTGCCTGAATTAGACAATCGTCCAGGTATGGGTATATTTGAATATTTCTTTGCCTGCAAAATGCAATAACTGGTGCTAGGCACTTTGTGAATACCTTGGGTGCAGTATATAAGCCAAAGGGCAGTGCAGAGAATGGATAGTGCGTGTAGCCTGCTTTGAAGCGTAGGTATCTTCTGCAAGATTCCCTGACTGGATGTGTAGGTATGTTTCTTTTAAATCTAGTGTTGCCAACCAGGCATCTTTGCCTGGCATAGTAAGTAATTGAAGAGTCAGCATCTTGAATTTTGGAACTTCCAAAAAGGTGTTTAGAGTAGACAGGTCCAGGATAGGGACACCATGATTTGTCTTTCTGGGTACCAGGAAAAGCCTCGAGAAGAAACCTTGTCACTTTTCCTCTTCTGGTACCAGTTGAATAGCCCCCATGCTTAAGAGAGAAAGTACTTGTTTTTGGGCCTCTGCCCACTAATTTGGGGGTAGGTCGGGCCACCCGCTTGGTGTTGGCAACGTGTGGAAGTGAAATCTGTATCCCTGGGACACTGTATTTCAGACTCATTTGTCCTGGGTAATGAGTTCCCAGTTCTTTGCATGAAGAGCAATTTCTCCCCCCCCCCAAAGGGGCAGACAGTTGATAAGTGCTTGGAAATTTTAAATGGAAGTTATTGAGACAGTTTACCATAGGGGGGAGTCTTATTACTCCCAGATTTGGAAGTGGAGGCCCCCCACTGCTTAGTCTTGTGTGTCCCCTGGAACTGAAACCTGGGGTTTTTGCTGTGTCTGGGTTTGGCTCGAGAAGACCTGGAAGGGGCTGGAAAGGACCAATTCTTAGAGGGTCAGTGCCTACTAAATCTAGGAGGCTGAACTTGTAAGAAATATTTAACAGTTTGCATAGATTTAGCTTTATCTTCCATCTTTTTAAGAACTTCATCAGCCTTGTTGCCAAATAGGCGGTCCTGATTTAAGGGAGCATCCAACAATTTAGCTTTATGATAAGGCAAGGATTGCTCCTTTAGCCAAGCATGCCTTCTGACCACAGACCCAGTAACAGCAGCCCTGCAAGAGGCCTCTAATGAATCAAAACCACATTGCAAAGTATGTTTTCCAACTTGTTCAGCAAAATGCATTAAATCCTGTAATTCTTTGTTTTCAACACAGTCAGGAATCAACATCATTTTTTGTTTAAGCAATCCAATAACATGTTGCTGATACTTTAACATATGAAACTGGCAGTTTAAAGCCCTAATTGGCCAAGGTTGCATAAGTGTAAACCTTCTTACCCCATCTATCCAGCGCCCTGGAGTCTCTATCAGAAGGGGTAGGATTTTTAGCAGTAGAAGCCTTAATGCCCTTGGGCCCCTGTGAAATAGTCTCTGGATCAGCAATAGGATTTTTAAAAAGGAACTTGTGTGACTCAGGGACCCTGAAGTACCTGTCAGGTTTTCTAGGAGAAGGAGGGAAGGAATCAGGGGCCACACTAGATTCCGAAAAAGCATCATCAACAATGTCTGGTAGAGGAGGAATAGCTAAAGGCCTATGCTGAGGTAAGAGTAAGAAATCCCTAAGCCTCTCTTTTGAATCAGAAAAATCTTGGCTTTCCCAGTGGAAATGCTCCCTTAGAGTATGCAAGGTTTCCCCAAAAGAAAAATCCTCTGGAGGGGAAGCAGAGGGAATGGAGTCCTCTGCATCAGAATCCTCATAAGTAGATAAGAGCAAATCCAGATCAGAAGAAGAATCAGAAAAAACAGAATCTTGGTCAGAAGATTCATAAATAACTTCAGTCCTAGGCCTCTTAGAAAGGGGTGTGGGGGTTGGCTACCCCTGATTAGAGTAATTAAATCTTCAGCCATTCTTATCATTTGTTTTTTAGGTGAAGAGGCCTGGGCATGTGGCCTGGGCGTCATTTTTTTGCGCATGGTTCGAGATTTAGGCCTAAGTGAAGAAGGAGGCGTCGGTTTAATATGCAAGTCTGTAGGCCTGAATACACCCTCAGAAGCCGGTGCCTGCACAGCGGCTCCGGACCCATCCAAGTTAGAGACATGCGTGGGTTCCATAGTTAAAGCATCTCGCGGCATACCAGACTCCGAATGGGTCTCAGTAGAGGCCTGCGAGTCAGAAGTTGCTGGTATCAGGTGCTGCAAAAGTGCCTCACTGAGTACCGGCGAACTGGCAACTGGCTTAGGAGAAACGTTGTTGGCAGTTTTGGACCTCAACGGCCTGTCTCTGTCTTTATCTTTGAGTTTTTTCAGAATTACGGTCGTCGGATGGCTAACTGATGACATTTCTGGATAATTAAACAGTGAACTGAAATATTTAGAGGCGAAAATATACAGACGACGGATAGTGCGCTGATTAAATAAAGCACAAAACCGACAGCAAGGTACATCGTGGTCAGGGCCTAGGCAAGGAATATAGTACGAATGAAACTCTTTATTAGGTATTTGCTTTCCACAAGTAATGCAATTATTAACTTTTACTGACATCGGTAAGGAGCAAGAAAAAGTTTCCCCAACGGGGTACTTAACTTTAGTTGAAGACTTCAGTTCTGAAACTCGAAAATGAAAATTACAGGAGTCGGCCGACCAGCACTTGCTAACTGCTTCTGCTTTGGGCACCGCACGGCAAGAAAGACTGATGTAATGGCGTCGGCTGCACGTTTTATACCCCTGATGACCTGACATCATGGAAGAAGGGACAGCAACCGACGCAGAACCCAAAACTTTGTTAATTAGGCCGACTGAGGGCTACCTGCAAGCAGATAACCCAAATGTAATGACTGCAACAGTGAAACATGAAGAACATCAACACTACTCAACAGAAACTATTATGAGTTCCCTACACAACTGTACTACATTTTTCATACAACTCACTTGCAGTAATGGCCTTCGGGAAGATTCACAATGCTTACATACACTGCTGGGAGGCTGTCTGCTTATCTGGGGTAGGGGGCATAAAGCCCTGCACAACAGCAGTAAGGAAGCCTGCCCTCACCTGGGTGTCCATCCTATAATGTTTAATAATGTCCTATAATGTTTACAGAAGTGTGGATGGAAGACCTAGATATCATATGACTTCCTCCAGCATGGCCTGTTAACCCCTGTAATAAAGACAGATGCAGCAGCTACATCCATGGCAGAGACAGAGGTCTGATGTGCTTTCCAGGGGCTTTCCATGGGCAGAACAGCCAGGTGATGCAACAAGTCAGATATTTAGCTTCAGAAGTTTTTTTTTTTTTTTTTTTTTTTAATGTGACCTGACTAATTTCTCTTTTAGGAGCAAAAGAAATCAGGTCATTGGTTCTATGTAAAAAGTACAAGATCCTTTCCCTTATATTCCGAGGACTAAGGAAGAAAAGAACCAGTGCAAGATCTGTAACCACTTCAGGCATAAAGGAAGGACTGGAACACAAGCTGCCTCTATGGACTATCAAAAAAGGTTCCCTGAACGTAACAGCCAACAGTTCAGAAATTCTTCTGGGCAATGAAATGGCCAGGTCACAAATTTTAAAGACTAGTTGCAGCCAGTTAAACTCGACTCAGAGTTAAATTTTCCAGCAGTGGAATTCCCATTCGAGGAATTGTTTTACTTTTAACAGAGAACACAATGGGGGTTCCATATGTAAAAGCAGGTTCAAATGGCAGACAACTGCACCTTTAATGAAGAACAGGATGGCCTACATGCAGACTGATTTCCAAGATTCTGTAAATCAATATCAACCTTACTGTGTTAAATGAAATATTCCTCTCTATATCCCATAAGGAAAACATCTTCCCTAAGCAGGACTTTTTGGTGCAAAGTCTCAGCTTCCCCTCATGACATTTATGATGCTTTCTGAAAACAGGCACCGAAGGTGTAATAGAGTCATATCATTCAAGCTGAGTTTCAGAGTGTATAAGGCAGGATGCAAAGAAGACCCCTTCAGATGAGACAGGAGACGCACATGCTGAGGTAGGGTTACTAGTTCCTCTACAGCCATATGATTCTGGAGGGAGAACCCATACCACCTTGGTCAAAAGGGAGGGATCAGTAGCATTTCTGGTTCTTCTTTTTTTTTTAATTTCTGAACCACCCTGAGGAAAAAAGAAGTTATGTACTCACCATAATGTTCCATATGTGTTGTCCATTTTCATTCTTCCTCAACTGAACCAATGGATCTGACTCGGCTGTTGCAAAAGATTATAGCAACTTAGAATTCTCGAGCTTCACCCTTACCCAGAATGCACTAACCCCAATTGCCTCAGATCTTGCTTGCTACCTAAAGCATAGAGAAATAATTCTTATACAAAAAAGGCATAAAAAGAGAATAGCAAAAGGTTAGACAAGGCTACATCTGGGACTTTGTCATGCTTTGATTATGCCCATTCTTTCATATCCACTCACTCTTCCAGAAAAAACATAAGGAGGAGGTTGGTGGTGGTGGTGGTGGTGGTGAGGAAGAATGAAAATGGACAACACAGATGGAATGTTATGCCAAGCACATAACTTTATCTGATGTCAATTTTCATTCCATCCTCAACTGATGGGATAGAGTCCCCATCTATCTAAATCCCAATGTGGATATTCCTAAGCACCACTGAGCCAAATCCACTTTGTAATGAGTAATGAAAGTATGAGGGGAAAGCTCAAGTTGCTGCTGCACATATTTCATCCATGGAAGCCCTTGAATGAAAAACTGAGGAAGTTACTACGGACCTGGTTGAATGAGCACAAACTTGCTCTGGTAAAGGCATATCCAATTTGTTGTAAACAAAGGAAATGCAGCTAGTAAACCATCTAGTGACAGTCATTTTGGCTACTGGTTTACCCAGTTTCATATCAGCAAAAGAAAAGTACAGTTTTGTACCTACCATAAATGTAGATGTCCGAACTGGATAGCATCTGCAGTCATAACAAATGGGTTGTCCTGTCGTCAGGCAGCCCTTCGGTCGGCCGGATTCCAAAGTCCGGGTCCGGCTTCGGCTGATGTCGCACTTCACCCGACGTCATCTCTGCTGGTCTTCGGGTATAAAGGCATCAGCCAACGCCATTTTCCTCAGTGTTTCTTGCCCCAGATGCCAATTGCCCTCTTGGAAAGCTAAATTTTGGATAAATGCCAATGTTTCCAAAATAGTAGAAGGCAAACACAAAAATAAACATGTATGTACATATATACAAACAAATACACCATAAGAGACCCCCAGCTAGCTATTAGGAGGGTAAATACCTAGGAGTACCACAGAGGGAAGGAGGGTGGGTAATCCTGACTGCAGATGCTATCCAGTTCGGACATCTACATTTATGGTAGGTACAAAACTGTACTATGTCCTTCATGGATGCATCTGCAGTCATAACAAATGGGTAGAATACCATAGCCAAACTAGGGAGGAGGAATAAAAATTATGGTGTAGTCAGGATCCCTTGCAGTACAGCAGTGGCAAACCCTGCTCGGGATCTAGAATATAGAGGTAAATTATAATGCTTGGCAAATGTATGCACGGAGGTCCAAGTAGCCGCCTCAATAATGTCCTTGGTTGCCACTCCTCTTAAGAAAGCTGTGGTAGTGGCTGTAGCCCTTGTAGAATGAGGTCTTATGTTCTGTGGAATTGGTTTTCCATGGTAGGAGTAACAGAATCTTATGCAATTTCCTATCCATTTGGAGATTGCCTGTTTAGAAATTGCTTTTCCTTCCCTTCCTGTTGCATAGGCTACAAAGAGCTGGTCAGTTTTTCTGTTACCTTTGGTTCTGTCCAGGTAGTAGCGTAACTGTCTGTGTACATCCAAGGTATGCATTATTCTTTCACCTCTGTTTTGTGGATTGGGAAAGAAGGTAGGTAGGTGGATTGCCTGGTTTAAAGACACTCTGGATACCACCTTAGGCATAAATGTAGGATTAGTTCTCATGGACACCCTATCTTGATGGAAGATTAGGAAGGGTTGCACTGCCATTAAGGCCTGTAGTTCCGAAACCCTCCTTGCTGAAGTAATAGCCAGTAGGAAAGCAGTTTTCCATGACAGGTGTTGTAGATCTGCTGTTGCTGCTGGTTCAAACGGAGGGAGTGTCAACTTTTCTAGTACAAAATTCAAGTCCCATGCTGGTAATGGTGGTTTCCTGGGAGGTTTTACATTCTTGATCCCTCTGAGGAACTGCCTGAGTAGAGGATGTGAAAAGACAGGAGGATCATAGCTGTATTCTGCTGAAATAGCTGATGCATGTATCTTGATGGAGGAGTAGGACAGGCCTGTATGTAGAAGCTCTGCCAAGTACTCCAGAATGTTAGCAATATCTATGTTCGACACATCTTTTCCTCTTTCAGTACTCCAAATGATGAACCTTTTCCATTTTCCTGCATAGTTCCTTCTTGTTGAAGGTCTGCGGGCTTCAAGGATAATGTCTTTAACCCTTTGTGAAAGGTCTGGGTTAGTTACTGCTATGTGATGTTCCAGGCAGTCAGTTGCAAGGTTTTAGGTTTGGATGTATGATGTTGTAGTTGTTCTGAGTTAACATCAGAGGCATCAGGGGTATTGACCACATTTTCTCCCGAGACATGCTCCTCAGCAATGGGTACCAGTGTTGTCTTGGCCAGTTTGGAGCTATCAGAATTATCCTTGGACGTTCCTCTTTGATTTTCAGTAGTACCTTGTGCATCAAGGGAAGAGGTGGAAATGCATATGCTGTCAGGCCTTTCCAGCTGAAGGATAGAGAGTCCACCTTCCATGCAAGTGGGTGGAATGGCCTTGTGCAGAATTTTTTGAGCTGGTGATTTTGTGGGGAAGCGAATAGATCTATTTGTGGCATTCCCCATTTCTTTGTGATGGCCTTGAAGATGTCCGGGTGTAGCATCCATTCGTGAGCATCCGAGGTGGTTCTGCTTAAAATGTCTGCTAGGGTGTTCTCTTTTCCCGGTACAAATATTGCCTGTAACTGGATGTTGTAGCTGAGAGCCAGATTCCACAGGTCCAAAGTCATTCTGCATAGGGGGTAAGAATGAGTGCCTCCCTGTTTGTTGATGTACCACATGACTGTGGTGTTGTCTGTCCTTATCATCAAATGGCCTTCTTTGAGGAATGGTCTGAATTTTAGGATCGCCAGTTTTACTGCCAGCATTTCTTTTTGGTTTATGTGCAGGTGCAGCTGTTCCTGAGTCCACAGTCCTTGTACGCATTTGTCCAGCATGTGTGCCCCCCATCCTAGGTCTGAGGCGTCCGTTGTGATGGTTTGGTTTGCTCGAAAGTTGTGGAAGGGTAAGCCTGGGTTTGACTGGCATGCTCGAGCCCACCATAGGAACTCCTGTTTTAAGCATGGGATTAGTGGTATTTCTGTTTCTAAGCTGTGCCTGTGTTGAGACCATAAATTCTTTAGGTACCACTGTAACTTTCTCATATGCAGTCTGGCATGTGGGACCAAGATTATGCATGATGCCATGAAGCCCAAGGCCTGCAGAACTTTTCTTGCTGTTAGTTTGTTCTGCTTTGTTAATGCCAAGAAGTAAAGAGGAGCTCTTTTGTTTTTCTGCAGTTAGGAATGCCATCTGTTTTACTGTGTCCAATTCCGCGCCCAAGAAGGTTCTTGTCTGGGATGGTATCAGCCTTGACTTTTGTAAATTGACTGTGTATCCCAGGGCTTGTAGCAAGTAAATGACCCTTTGTAAATCTGTTGTCAGCTTGCTTTTGTTGTCCGCTTGTAACAGGCAGTTGTCCAGGTATGGATAAATTTGGATTCCCTGTACTCTGCAGTGAGCGATTACTGATGCCAGGCATTTTGTGAATACTCTGGGCGCAGTAGATAAGCCAAAGGGCAATGCTGAGAATTGATAATGCTCTGATCCTGCAAGAAATCTGAGGTATCTTCTGCAATTTGGTCGAATGGGGACGTGCAGGTATGCCTCCTTGAGATCTAGAGTTACCAGCCAACACTCCTTGCCCAGCATGGGAAGAAGTTGCTGTAGGGTCAGCATTTTGAATTTTGGGACGATGATGTATGTGTTTAAAGATGGACAGGTCGAGAATAGGTCTCCAGTTTTTCTCTTTTCTTGGTACTAGGAAGAGTCTGGAGTAGAATCCTTTGCCCTGTTCTGTTATTGGTACTCTTTCCACAGCTCTCATCTTTATTAATTCCGCTATCTGGTGCAGGGCTTCTATTTTTTGATTTGGGGGCAGGTTTGGCATTCCTCTTTTTACTGGTAAAGTGTGGAAGTGGAACCGGTAGCCTTGGTCTATGGTTTGCAAAATCCACTTGTCTTTTGTGATACAGTGCTAATTTTTCGAGAATAAGGCTAACTTTCCGCCTAATGGTGCTGCTATTTGCTCCCTGGTAGGTGGAGTCAGAGCCAAGTCACTGTGATTGTCCTGTTGCAGTGGCAGTGGTTGTGTCTGTGCCTCGGTTATTGCCTTGCCACTGTCGTCCTCTGTAGGCACCTCCTCTGGATTGATTTCTGCCCCTAGAGCGTCTGTTCCTGCCCCTTTGTGATCTTGTGGAGTCAGGAAAGGACCAATTTTTGGCAGGCCAGTTCCTGCTAAACCTTGGGGGCTGAACCTGTAGGAAATCTTTAACTGTTTGTACAGATTTTGCCTTCTCTTCCATTTTCTTCATTACCTGCTGGGCAGGTTCCCCAAACAGACTGGCCTTATCCATAGGAGCATCCAATAGCTTAGCTTTAACATGATCCGGTAAGACCTGTTCTTTCAACCATGCATGCCTTCTTATCACTGTGCCAGTCATGGCTGATCTAAATGAAGCCTCCAGTGCATCATAGCCACATTTTAAAGAATGGTTACTAACCTGTTGGATGTTATTCACCATTTCTAATACATATTTCTTATCTAAAGATTCATCAGAGGACAGCTTTTTAATTAACTGATCAAGCATAAACTCTTGGTATTGGATCATGTGAAACTGACAGTTTAAAGCTCTAGCTGAGAGAGTAGCAGAGGTGTAGACTTTTTTCCCCCATCTCTCTAAGGACCTGGATTCCCTTTCAGAGGGAATAGGGTTTTTTGCTGTGGTCGAGGCTACTGCCTTAGGCCTCTGGGATATAGTTTCGGGGTCTGCAAGTGGGGCCTTGTATAGGTGGTGATGAGTGTCTGGCACCCTGTAAAATCTATCTGGTTTGGCAGGGGCTGGAGGTAAAGAATCAGGTGCAGTGCAGACATCATTAAATGCATCGCCCACAACAGACAGGACAGGAGGTATAGCTAAGGGCCTATGTTGTGGTAAGTGCAGAAAAGTCCTAAGCCTTTTTCTAGAATCTGAGAAATCTTGTCCCTGCCATTGGAATTGTTCTCTCATGGCATGTAAGGTTTCCCCAAAGGAGAATTCCTCTGGTGGAGAGGCAGCTGGAATGGATTCTTCAGCATCTGAATCTTCATAATTGGAAAAAGGAACCTCTGGCTGGTCTGTAATGTCTGAGTCATCCGCAGAATCATCAGAGGACACAGGCTCGGGGGGCTCTGCTCTAGGTCTCTTTTCTGGGGGCTGAGAGGCCCTGTCTGGGTGAGATTGGGCTCCCCTAATTAAGGATATTAAATCTTCTGCCAGAGTAAGCATTTGTGAACTAGAAGTGGGCCTGAGTGAGGGTGGTTTAACAGGCACTGATTTAGCTGATTTGGCTGCTTTAGCCCTGGCAAAGGCCTTAATAGACATGGCTGCAGGAGGCCTAGCAGCACCACGTGCTGGGGTAGAGATATCCAAAGGGATGGTGTCTGATAAATCAGTAGGAACCACAGTTGTAGGCAAAATTTCTGAGGCTGATTCAGGTAAGGTAGCAGGAGCCTCAGTAGTAGTCTTGGATTCGGCTGAAGATTGACCAGTTTTCGGTTTCGCGAAACCGAGACACTCGCGCTTGCTTAACTGTGGTTTCGGCGAAACCGCGGACCGCGAAGTGTCGGTCTTTTCTTTCGTTTTTAACAATTTGGGTAGTCGGAGGATCCGGCGGCATAATGTCGCAAAATCTGAGCCGAAAAACTGTTCAGCAAACTCCGACCGACGCCTAAGCGTTCGTCGGTTGAAGGAAGCACAGGCCAAACAGGCTGCTACGTCGTGGTCTGGGCCTAAACAAGGCAAACAGTAAGAGTGGAAATCTTTATGAGGTATTTGTTTCCCACAAGTTAAACAGTTATTGACTTTTTCTGACATCAGCTGAGGCAAGAAAGAGTCCCCAACGGGGTACTTAGCTTTTTAGAAGTCTTCGAAGTAGTATTTGGTAGTAGTAATCTCTGGATCTGACCGACCGGCACTTGCGAACAGCTTCTGCTTCGGGCACCACGCGGCAAGAAAGACTGGGGAAAATGGCGTCGGCTGATGCCTTTATACCCGAAGACCAGCAGAGATGACGTCGGGTGAAGTGCGACATCAGCCGAAGCCGGACCCGGACTTTGGAATCCGGCCGACCGAAGGGCTGCCTGACGACAGGACAACCCATTTGTTATGACTGCAGATGCATCCATGAAGGACATCAAATAACTGATCTGTAGTTTTTAAGTCCTTGGTTCTATGTAAATAGAAACAGTTGCCTATGAACATCCAATAAATGTAACAAATATTCACCCTTGTTTGAAAAATTTGCAAAGAAAACTGGTAAACTGATGGACTGGTTAATATTAGATTCTGAAATTATCTTGTGCAAAAAAGATGCATTCGTTCGAATCTGAATTGCTGCTTGCTCCCTTCGATTGGGTGGAACATCAGGGAATTTTCTTGACTCGGGAGGCTAAAGGGAAAAATGGTATTATACAACCTCTTAATGATCCTCTGCACCCAAGTATCTTATTTCTATCCAGGCTCTCCGATGCAGGGTAAATGACCCCCAATTGCCTCCAGAGGGGACAATTGGGCCTCCTTTCTGGAGTGCTGAAAAGGTTTACCAAAGAAAGAATCTCCAAAACCTTGGTTCTGTGGGCCACCTCTGCCCTGAGGGCAGCATCTACCATTTGAGTCCCACCCTCATTGCCTCTGGGGAAACCTCCTCCACGTGTGTCCAGGAAAGATCCTTGGGATTTTTTGAACCACATTTTACCCCTGCCACGATGATTCCTTGAAAAGGATCTTTGAGGTGTGGAAAAAAGTACAGTTGTGCACCTACCATAAATGTAGATGTTCGAGTGTATTCACTGTTGCAGTCATTACACTTGGGTTACCCTGCTGGCAGGCTACCCGAAGTCGGCCTGAATTCCAAAGTCTAGGTCCAGCATTGGTTGTTGTCGCCTCTTCCCTCACGTCAGTGCACCAGGGGTATAAAAGATGCAGCTGACGCCATTTTCTTCAGTTTTTCTTGCCCCAGATGTCAGGTGCCCCCAAATTGGAAGGCTGAAAATTATGCCAATAAGTATGCATGCACAAAAATAAACACTTCCTTCATCTACAAGCAAATACACCACATAGGTTGTATAGGATAGAGAAGTACAGATAAGTCCCAGCAAAGAAAAGGGGGGTGGTGGGTGGTAACATGGACTGCAACAGTGAATACACTCGAACATCTACATTTATGGTAGGTATACAACTGTACTATGTTCATCGTGTTTCACTGTTGCAGTCATTACACTTGGGTTGAATCCCAAAGCTGAAGTTGGGTGGCTGGGTCTAAATAGGATTAGGAGAGGCTATAAGGCCCTGCAGAACTGCAGTGGCAAAGCCTGCTCTGGATTTAGAGTAGAGAGGTAAGTGGTAGTGCTTGGTAAAAGTGGGCACTTGAACTCCAAGTTGCAGCCTCTAAAATGTCTTTGGTTGGTACTCCTCTGAGGAAGGCTGCTGAAGTGGCTGCTGCTCTGGTTGAATGTGGCCTAATGCCCTTGGGCACTGATTTGCCATGTTGTGAATAGCAGAAACGAATGCAGTGGTCTATCCATTTTGAAATAGTCTGCTTTGAGATAGCCTTTCCTTGTGATCCTGCAGCATATGCTACTAAGAGTTGCTCAGTCTTTCTGAAAGCCTTAGTTCTGTCCAAGTAGAAGCGTAGCTGTCTGTGTATGCCCAAAGAATGCAGGAGTCTCTCACCCTTATTATGTGGGTTTGGATAAAAAGTAAGCAAATGAATGCTTTGGTTAAGGGCCACACTGGACATTACCTTACGCATAAATGTCGGGTTCGTTCTCAGAGAAACCCTGTCTGGATGGAAAATGATAAAAGGTTCCACAGCCATGAGTGCCTGTAACTCTGAGACTCGTCTTGCAGAGATTATTGCTAGGAGCAGAGCTGTTTTCCATGATAAGAACTTTATTTCAGCTGTATTGGCTGGCTCAAAAGGCGGTAGTGTGAGTTTTTCCAAGACATAATTTAGGTCCCATGCAGGTATTGGTGCTCTTCTTGGAGGTCTTATGGTTTTTGGCCCCTCTGGGGTACTGTCTTAGCAACGGATGTGAAAAAATTGGTGGTTCCGTATTGTAATGAGCTGAAATGGCAGAGGCATGGATTTTAACTGATGAAAAGGATAGGCCTTTGTCCAGCATCTCAGTTAGGTATTGTAAAATCTGAGGAATAGTTGGTACAAATGTGTCAATTCCTTGTGCCTGGTTCCAAGCACAGAATCTTTTCCATTTTTCTGCATAAGATTTTCTGGTACTGGGCCTCCTGGCCTCCAAAATAACATCCATCACTGCTTTAGAGAGAGGTGTGTTCTGAATGGCTACATTATCTGCCATGCTGCCAGATTTAGGGTTCTGAGTTGGCTGTGCAGGATCCGATTGTTTTGTTGGGTCAGTAAATGAGGAGTTAAAAGGCAATGTCCAGGCTGGGCCTTGAGACAAGCTCTTTAGGATTGGGTACCAGTGCTGGTGGGGCCAGTCTGGAGCAATCAGAATCATTTTTGGCTTCTCTTGTCTGACCTTTAGGAGTACCTTGGGGAGGAGAGGCAGAGGAGGAAAGGCATATATTGTTAGGGTTTTCCAGCTGAATGATAGAGCATCCACTTTCCATGCTTGCTTGTGATAAGTCCTTGTGTAGTATCTCTGTAATTGGCAGTTGTGAGGGGAGGCAAATAGATCTATGTCTGGGCATCCCCATTTCTTTATTATCATGCTGAAGACTTGTGGATCCAGTTTCCACTCGTGGGGATCCATGAGGTTTCTGCTTAGTTCGTCTGCCAGTGTATTTTTCTTTCCTGGCAGGAATTGTGCTTGCAGATGTACTTGATAAGTCAATGCTGTGTCCCACAAAGTTATGGCTGGTCTGCAGAGGGGGTAGGAATTTGTGCCTCTCTGTTTGTTTATGTACCACATGACTGTAGTATTGTCCGTCCTTATCAGTAGCTGTCCTGGATGGAGTAGATCCTTGAAAGCTGTCAGGGCATTCTGAACAGCTAGCATCTCTTTTTGATTGATATGAAGATGCCTTTGGCTTGTGGGCCATGTGCCCTGAATACATTTTCCTGCCATGTGGGCCCCCCAGGCATAATCTGATGCATCTGTTGTTATTGACTGCCTGGCTGTGGGTAGGGTGAATGGCTGTCCCTTGTTGTGGTGACAGGCCTGTGCCCACCATCAAAACTCCTGTTGCAGGCAAGGAATGAGGGTAATTAATGTTTTCAGGCTGTGACAATGTTGAGTCCAAACACTTTTTAGATACCATTGTAGTTTCCTCATATGCAGTCTGGCATATGGAATTAGCAGAATGCAGGATGCCATGAAGCCCAAAGCCTGCAGAAATTTTCTTGAAGATAACTGGGTCTTTGTTGCCAACATTTTGAAGTAAGAAGTCAGTTGCCTTTGTCTGTCTGGCGTGAGATAAGCCATCTGGGCAGCTGTATTTAAGCTTGCACCCAGGAATATTATCTCTTGAGAGAGTACTAGTTTTGATTTATTTTGGTTTACTGTGTACCCTAGGCAAATTAGTAATCTTTTTACAAACGCCAGATGCTTTAGTAGAATGTTCGTGTTCTCTGCTTGAATAAGGCAATCATCCAAGTAAGGATATATTTGAATTCCTCTGTGTCTGCAAAATGCAATTACTGGTGCCAGGCATTTTGTGAAGACCCTAGGCACAGTAGATAAGCCAAAGTGCAGTGCAGAGAATTGGTAGTGCATTGAGCCAGCTATGAATCTGAGGTATCTTCTGCAAAATTGTCTGATTGGAATATGCAGGTATGCCTCGTTTAGGTCCAAAGTTACCAGCCAAGCCTTCTTGCCCAGCATGGGCAGAAGCTGCTGCAGAGTCAACATTTTGAATTTTGGAACGTCCAGAAATGTATTTAGAATAGATAGGTCCAGTATTGGTCTCCAGGCTCTGTCTTTTCTGGGTACCAAGAAAAGTCTTGAGTAAAATCCTTGTCCCTGCTCTTGCTGTGGTACTTGCTGAATGGCCCTCATGTCCATGAGGGAAGAAACTTGTTTTTTTTGCCTCTGCCCATTGATTGTGTGGCAGATCTGGCATACCTTTTGCCCTTGCCAGGGTGTGAAAGTAAGTAGAACCTGTAGCCCTGGGACACTATATTCAAGACCCATTTGTCCTGGTGATCATGTGCCAATTTTGAGAAAAAAAGTGCTAGTTTTCCCCCTAAGGGGGCTAAGTGCTTGGTGCTGGCAGAGGAAAGTCATTGGGACCGTTTCCTGTATGGCTGTGATTTGTCTTCTCCGCTTTTGGAGCATCTAATAATTTTGCTTTAACATGATCAGGCAGATTCTGTTCCTTTAACCAAGCATGCCTCCTAATGACAGAACCCGTAACTGCAGCCCTGCAAGAGGCCTCCAGAGAATCAAAACCACATTGCAATGTATGCTTTCCCACTTGTTCAGTTGCATGCAATAAATCCTGCATTTCCTTATTTTCTGCACAATCAGAATTTGACATTTTCTGTTTTAGCAGTGACATTAAGTATTGCTGATATTTAAGCATATGAAATTGACAATTTAAAGCCCTCACAGCCAAAGTAGCAGAAGTGTAAACCTTTTTTCCCCATCTGTCTAGTGCCCTTGAATCTCTAGAGGGGATAGGGTTATTTGCAGTAGAAGCCTTGACCCCTTTGGGATCATGAGAAATAGTTTCTGGGTCAGCAGCTGGGTTTTTATAAGGAAATTTATGTGAATCTGGAACCCTGTAGTATCTGTCTGGTTTAACAGGGGCAGGAGGTAAAGAGTCAGGAGAAAGTCCGGACTCTGAAAATACATCATCTACAATGTCTAACACAGGAGGAATAGCCAGAGGCCTGTGCTGAGGAAGTAAAAGAAAATCTCTAAGCCTTTTCTTAGATTCTGAGTAGTCTTGGCTCTCCCAGTGGAAGTGCTCCCTCATGGTATGCAGGGTTTCCCCAAAAGAATAATCCTCAGGCGGTGAGGCTGAAGGGATAGATTTTTCAGCATCAGAATCCTCATAAGGAGGAAGAGAGTATTCCTGTTCAGAAGAGGAGTCAGAGGAAATGGAAACCTAATCTGAAGATTCATATTCTGTCGCTTGCCTAGGCCTCTTGTCAGGAGGGGGATGGGAACCCCTGATCAAGGTAATTAGGTCTTCAGTCATTTTGAGCATCTGTTTTTTAGGCATGGAAGTCTGTCCAGGAGAATGCTGTACTTGTTTCTTTGTCTTTAGAACTGCTTTAGTCTTTGCTTTGGAAGCTGAAGTAGGCTTTACATATAACTGTGTAGGTCTGAAAACACCCTCAGAAGCCGATGCCTGCTCAGCGGCTCCAGACCTATCTGAGGGAATAGTTTCCGAGTGTCCAATACCTTGAGTATCCAGAGGCCTAGCTGGCTCCATGTGTGAGTCGTCAGCGGCCTGTGGCTCTGAGGTAGCAGGTGTCAGGGGCTGTGAAAGCACCTCACTGAGAACTGGCGAACCAGCGACTGGCTTAGCGGAAGCCTCGTCATCGGTTTTGGACTTCGGATGCTTGTCCTTTTCTTTTTCCTTGCGCTTTTTATAAACTCCGGTCGTCAGCTGTTCCAACGGCATTATATAATTGAATCTTCGGCCAAAGTAATGAAAGGCAAAATCGTACCGACACTTAATAGTGCGTTGGTTAAATCTAGCACAAAACCGACAGCTAGCAATGTTGTGATCAGGGCCTAGGCAAGGAATACAGTAAGAATGAAAATCCTTATGAGGAATTTGCTTCCCACAAGAAATACAATTGTTAACTTTTTCTGACATCGGACTGGAGCAAGAAAAATGTTTCCACAATGGGGTACTTTGCTTTAATGAAGACTTCAGATCTGAAATTCGTTTTTGAAAATCTCAGGAGTCAGCCGACTAGCACTTGCGAACTGCTTTTGCTTCGGGCACCACGCAGCAAGAAAGACTGAAGAAAATTCCGTCGGCTGCACCTTTTATACCCCTGGCGCACTGACAACAGGGAAGAGGCGACAGCAACCAGCGTCGGACCTAGACTTTGGAATTCAGGCCGACTGCGGGTAGCCTGCCAGCAGGATAACCCAAGTGCAATGACTGCAACAGTGAAACACGATGAATATCATGCGCCCATGGCAGAAAGAGTCTTTCCATCCTTCCCACACCTGGACAAAGTAACTTTAACCTTGGAACCAAAAAGAGATGTTCTGTCAAAAGGAGGACTGAAGAATGAAGACAAAGGGCTCCTGTTAGTGAAAAATTGGGCAGAAAAACATTTTTGCTTAAACATCTATAAGAGCAATTAATCTGCAAGCATCTTGTTATTTGTCTGCATAATAAGCTACATACAGAAATGCATGAATTTGCAAGGTTTGGGTGTAACCACGACTGACCAAAGCAGAACAGTTTGTACCAGACATTTGTTAATAGGTCATGTTGCTTAAAGCAGAACCGTTGGTGTCTGACACCTGTTATGTGGGTAAAATGTGTGACTAAAGTTCATGTTTGCTAAGGCTTAACAGGAATTAAAAGTTGCTTAGCCATGCACCACAAAATTAACAGTTGATCAACATCCTGAATGTTAAGTGCAAAGCAGTGTATAAAAGCTGATCCTTGAAGAGTATCAACAGACATTTTTTGCCTTAAAATGCTTTCGTCTCCTTGCACAAGTAAATAAAGGAATCTTGCTGAAGCACAAGAGACTTGCTTTTTACTTTAACAGCTCCACAAAATCATTCAAGTCAATCCAGGTGCGTCTCCTAAAGGCAATGCCTGAACCCACTGCTCTAGAGGTTCCTTCTGTTACATTAGAAATGAGGCTCATGGACAAGTAGGATATTGACTGCAGGGTAGTCAACTGAGAGGCGACAGATGTTTTCACCTCTTCAGAAATGGATCCTGAGAGGGGATCTGACAGCCCGTTAATCAAGTCCCTCTGTAGTCTCATGAAATGTGCCAGACAGTTCAGTGACCTTAATGCAAAGATCGCTGAAACATAGACATGCAAGGGGGATGAACAGAAGAACTTTCTTCCACAAGTTCCTTCTAAGTGGCCACTGCCACAACCATGGCATCAACAGGCACACCCTTGGAA
The DNA here is from genome assembly GCF_019279795.1 of Protopterus annectens. Classification (NCBI taxonomy): domain Eukaryota; kingdom Metazoa; phylum Chordata; order Ceratodontiformes; family Protopteridae; genus Protopterus; species Protopterus annectens. Next base: position 1,147,959,640 of record NC_056731.1, read on the forward strand.
CAAAACTGCTTATCCTCTGGAGCTGTCATGATTTTGTCTGGCTTCCTAGGGACTGGTTCAGTGGTGTCTGGATCCTGCCATGCCTGTTGTGAGACCAAGTTAATGAGCTCATTGGCAGGTGAAGTTACCCAAGAGGTAGATGGAGTGGTACGGAACACCTCCAGGAGTACAAATTCCTCTGACAAAGGGATACTGGGCTCCCAACCACTTCTCTGTTTTGGGATCTCCATGATGTCTCTGAATGACACATCATTAAGAGGTGACAATGGGGACCTTTCACCCTCATCAAAATCTGTACTTTTGGTGACAGATTCAGGAGAATCTAAATGCTTCCTCTCTAGCAGGTTCTCTTCTTAGGGACCTCCTCAGTGGGATACTCTGGCAATGTGCCAGAAGAAGTGGGGATACCCTGATGAGAAGTCTGGGGTTTTGGTACTAGCTGTCCCTGTGGAGAGGATAGTTGAGACTCCAGATGTAGAGATGATACAGATGTAGATAGAGGATCCAATGGGATACGCATCATCTGAGTTATAGGGGCAGACAAGGTTCTTTCCATAACCACAAAGGCAGAATGCCCTGGTAAGGGATAGGACCCCTGATTCAAGATGGTCTCTGATCCACAGTCCCTCCCTGGCCCGAGAATAGTCCACCCAAGGCTGAAGTTGGAGCCAAACTAGCCATTGCTGAGGCTGCGAGGTGTATAGACCCTCACAGCAGAGTGAGAGAGTGAAGCACCTTGGACCTGACCGGGTAGAATCAGCCCATGAGAACTCTCCAGATCCAACTGAACCAAATAGCTCAGAGCACGCCTCGGGACCAAAGGCAAAGGAATTCTCAGATCCGAAGCAGACAGGCTTGGACAACTCAGACCCAAGGGCTCAGAGACCTTGAAAGGAGTCATCAGAGGAGGTACTGGTAAGTACTGGTAAAAGTGGAGTATTGCAAGTATGGATCTCCTGACCCAAAGGGGTAGGAGCTGGAAGGAACACTGACTGGCTCTGAGCAGACAGACTTTTCCTCACAAACCTCTCCACTTAATCTTTTGCAAGGCTTCTGGAAGAGCGAGTGGACAATCCTTAAGGAGATCTTGGCCACTCTATGAAGGGGGAAGGAACTCTGCAGGGAACTGGGTCCACTGAGAGGGAGTATTTTATCCTTGGTAAAACTAACATCCTCAGATTTATGTGTCTACTCCGAGGGGGTCTGATCTGATGTGTGTTTAACTTTCAGGCTTGTCATATCCAAGGATTGTTTCTTTATATGTCTTGGGTCAGAGGAATAAGTCGGATCCATTCCATTGATTTAGGTCTTTTCTTCTTATGACCAAGGAAAAAGATGGATTTTTGCAAGTCACCTTTTTAAGGACTTCTCTGAGGACTTAGATGAAGCAGTGGAAGTGCTTGGAAATGCGGGAAAATTTTTCTTAGACTTTTCTTAAGCTACACATAAAGCCTTGCTAAAGGAAGACAGAAGTAAACCCTTCAATATTAATTTGTTTTTGCATTCAACCAAAGCCCTTGGGTTGACAGCATGACAGACTGAACAATTTTGTTGTAGATGAAGAGGTCCAAGACAGTACATGCAAAATGTATGAGGATCAGAAAAAGGCATTTTCTGACCACATTTTGCACACTTATTACACCCAGCCAGGATTTTATCTTTTTCTGACGTCGTAACCAGGATACTCTAACAACTACTAACAATAACAATGAAAGGAACACACTCCAAAAAACACAGACTGTAACTTTAAATATTCTAACTATAACAGTAACTAAGTTTTTTTTTTTCTGAAACGAAATGAAAAGTAAGAGAAAGGGCTACCTACAAAGGTAGTGAAATGAAAAGCGTACAAGGGAAAGGGAGAAAAAGAAATGCTAACTTTTACAGCGTACATCAGTACATAAAAGATAAAAGGAGTAAAACAATCAAGAAATAACAGTAAAAGGAAGAAACAATACACTTATCTAAATTCAAGCACAAGAGACTAGCAACCACTTATTTTCAATGAAGTGGCAAACAGGATTTGAGGTAACTGGGGTTAATGTACTCTGGGGTAAGGGAGAAGATCAAGCGTTCTAAGTTGCTATGAGCTTTTCCAACAGCAGAGTCAGATACGACAGTTCAGATCCAAACACATAAGTTGAGGACCGAATGAAAATTGACAACACTGGATCTGTGTTTTAGGAACTGTACAGAGGAACAGATCTGCCCATTTGAAGGTGAAGGCTTCCACTGTTCATGCTTCTTTGCAAGATAAGGCTTATAGGCAGAATTGCATTAGCTGCTTATTGCTTAAAGAAGCAAAAATGCCTACTTCTGGTACAACCTAAATGTGAGTAAGATCTAGAAAGGTCTCCCAACATCTTTTTTTTTTTTTTTTTTTTTGAGGACCTGCTCAGATAGACATTTTGCTGAGAAAAGACTAAGAGTTTCATAAGTTCATTTCTAAACTGAGGACCATCTCCCCCATGCCTGTATGGCCAGACTACAAGAAAGTAGGAATGTAGATCTTAATCTGCTTGCAGAGGTGCCACATCTGTGTGTTGTCTGTTATCAGGTGTTAAAACCCCTGCTCTACACAATGGTTTGAAAGCACTGATTGACAGGACAATGATGAAAATCCACATCTAAGGAGGCTCTGTGAAGGAAAATCCTTGACCATTCTCTGTATCTGGTTGCTCCAGTCCATGCTGTTCTTCTGTATAGAAGGGAGCAGATGAATAGTTTACTCCACAGACTGAGTACGTTGCTGCAAGATACTGTGGAGGTGCCATTCTACCTTTCTCATCTGTAACCTTGCCAATCAAACCATGATGAAAATAGATGCTACGTACCCCTAGAACCTTCAAGAATTCTTTTGCAGACATACAGCCACATTCCCAGCCATCTCTAGGAAAAACTGGGCAAGAAATGCTCCTTTGCTTGTGGAGGATACTTTTCTTCCTATATGCTTTTTCTTACTCTGTCATTCCAACCATCAAGTCTTTGTCAGTTGAACTCCATCTTTCAGATCCACTACAGTGAGAGCCAACCAGACAGGCCATCATCCTGGCAGACAAACTTTTGTTGAGAATTAGCCTAACCCTATTTCCTGGGTGGGTGGATTTTACAAACTACCAGTATCACTGTGGAGACCCCAGTACTCTCACCATGCTCTCAATAATGACAACTATCACCACACAGCAGACTAATGATTTAAAACTTTGGCCCAGAACACCTACATACCCCCCCCCCCCCAAGGATTAGCACAACCATCTTTCAATGCCTACACTATCAAACACCTAAGCAGTTAATCAAGCTCAGACCTGGGCCATAGCCAGAGATCTATCTCTTTACACCACTAGCACACACTTGTCCGGAAGGAGAAAAACCTCCTGCTGGTGTGAATCAAGCAGAGCCCTTATTATCCTTGAAGGGAATATACTGGACTTGGAGAGATTCAAAGAGTATGCCCGATCCTTATAACAATTCATGATGCAAGTCAATGATTCTTGCAATTCTTCTCCAGCCTGCAAGTGAATAAGGCAATTGTCAAGGTTGAGGGTATACGTCAACTCACTTGGTTTGCAATGAGGTATCACTGGAGCCATGCATTTTGCAAAGACCCTGGTACAGTATTAAACCCAAAGGTCAAGGAAGTCAGTTAGCACCATTACCCCCCACCCATACTGAATACTATAAAGCACTGGTAGTTTAGCATTTCTACGCAAACATCCTTCAGATCTAAAGTCACCATCACAGCCTGAGGGAACAAGAAAGGTAGGAGGGTGTGCAAAGTGAGGGTTATGAACGTTGAGAGCTTTGGGACTTGTTTAGTTTTGATACACCAAGAACAAGCCCCCAGGGTCCCTCTTTTCATGAAACTACAATGAGAGTACAGTAATAGTCATTATTTTCTTCTCCCTACGGGATCTTCTCTATTTCTGCCTTTTACAACAACCCTTCCAGAGAACAGTGGCACCAAATGACGCTGGGATACATTTGCTTCTCTTCTGACTGGTGTACAATGAATAATCATTTTCCTCAAGCACTCAGCTGTCTCTAATCTTTAATACTTTTCTCCTTTACCACAGTTTTTGTCAGGATTAACTCTTGCTGGTATGATTGCATATTTACTAATATACTTCTTAGCTGCTCTCTTATGATCACAGACTCGATGTGCCCTTTCAACTAACAAATCATGCTGAGGAATACTAGTCCAGTTACTTGTATATGCATGCTTTCACAAAATTAATACAGTCTTCCTTCCAGTTTCTCTGGTACAGCAGAAAATGTCATGTTTTCTCTGTGCACGCAGTTTTTTAATTACTTGATTTCACAAAGCAGCTCAGTTTTCATTTCATCCTCATTTTTGCAGTTTTATCTGTTCATCTGAATAGCTACTTAAAGCTTCTTCTATGCTTCCTGTCTTGGTGTTATTTGAGCTGATATATTCCTATAATGTTTCATTTACTTTAATCACCTCCAAGTACATGTGATTTATTTTTTCTTTGAAATTAATGGAAGCCATTTCTTGTACCAAGGCTGAAGATTGAGCAGCTTTTTCCTGAACAGTGCAAGATTCTTCAAACCACTGTTTTCTCCAGCTTATTTGGTTGATTTTCTTTCAGGTTCTACAAATTTCTTTTTTGTTGGCATCCAGGCAGTGTACTTAGTAGCCAGTAAATTAATTTTACCCAAGCTGACAATATCACAGGCTCTTTTTTCTCAATTTCTGTTCTCACACTGGGAGATCTGAAGTTAACATGTTGCTCAGTGTGTGCAGTCACCTTGGAAGCCCCAAGTGTGTTTGTTGGTCAAGTGCTACCTCTCATCCTCCACTGCTCGTCTTATCTTCTAGGCTTCTGGGTTGAGGGTGGTTACACAGTTTTCCTTCCTCCCTCCTTTCCGCTCTACCATCACCTGACAGCATCCTTCCCCTCTCATGCTGACTTGTATTGGAGACATTTGCAAGGCAAGAGGATTTCTTAGTAGACTACTGCAGATGTCAGTCTTTCTTCCCTTGTTCACCTGACATTTACTGCTCTGGGTCAGCCACAGGTTCCCAGAATCTGCCAGGGAAAGAAATAACAAAAAATACTGCAAGAGGGGACTTTCCTATATACCACAGATGTACTGGTGGACCAGATGGGAAGGCACCTATCTGTTCAAAAAACAGAAGAGCACAGATCTCTGGAAGTAAGGACAGTCATCGGGCCTTTTGTGGCAAAAGTTTGAAATATAAAGACTACTACAACAATGTTGAACATATATTAAGTAAGCACCCAAGACAACTGCATTTTCTCTTTCGGTTAAGTGTTACTCAAGTTTTAAGTTATACTCCTAACTCACTTATATGAGAAAGTAAGCTTTTCTGATAACAAAAGTAGTTAATATGCACAGACTATGCCCAATTTATCCAGTATGAACTACTCAGGTTCTTGTGAAAAGTCTAATGTTAATGACAAACATTCTTTATCCTCCTTTCTGTCTGTTTATAGTTCTAAAATTTGAATTACCATTAGTGTAACCAAAGTCACTAATCTCTTTTTCCCACTGGCATTCATATGAAAAGTATTGTAATCATGTTCCAATATTTCTCTGACCAAGGTTTACCTTGCTTCCAAGTCTGAATCATATGTAGCTTTCCTGGTAACTGCTTTCATTTCTCCATATGGTAAAGTACTTGTTTAATGTGAGGGATACTGCCTATAAGCAAAGAAAAAAGCCATGCAGTAACGCCGGCTTGTAAAATGTTTTACTTAATAGGTGCCTTGCGATGCCCTTCTGAAGTGTCGTATAAATACTTCACCATGTGATGTTGAAGTTCAAGAGTAGATTCGAAGACATTTATTTTCTTTAAAGTTTAAAAAGCTTTCAAGTTCTCCGATTCACCTTTAAGACCACCTTTTCAGCATATACTTATAGTTGAAAAAAACTTCCCCAAAGCAGGAAATAAATCAATAGGTAGTATTTTCTAGCACAGTTATAGTGCTTTCATATACTCAGTAAGAAGCATTGAAAAAATCCCTTTCAATTTAAGAAGATTTACAAAAATCACTGTATCAAACTTCCGACTGCCTGAACTTTAAAGTTGTAGTAGTAGAATTTTGCTGAGGCAGACCCTTCTTAAGTACAGTACATAAACATTTTCCAAAGCAAAAGTCAATTAAGCCATCCTGTGTATATCACCAAATAATTTTCTTCTGAGTTGAGTCTTCTTCAACCAGCTTCACCACATGTACAATCATTCAATTTAGGACATGTAGTACAGCGGTTTTGTTGTTGCCTCACAGCAAGAAGTTCTCCCATTTGATTCTTAGCTAGTGTGCAGGGAGTACCTTCTGTGTGGAGTCTGCATGTCCTCCCCGCGGTAGAGTGGCCTAAAAGACAAACAAACGGTGCCTGCATCTTTTAAGCCTATTATATTGTTATGTAAATACTGAAAATTGTGCTGCACTGTTTCTGTAGATAATGACTAGTTAGCTAGGATTGTCAGGTTCAGTGAGCTATAACAGCATACTTTTCAACCTGGAAACATCGAAAATCCGGACAATGGCCCATGAAAAATAGGTACAAATCTGTAAGCTGATTAACACAGCATTTGAGTACATAATTATGTAACCCTGCCCACTCCATTGGAATTGTGGGATACCAACTTTCAAACGCAAACTTAAGACCAGACACATGGCCCTAGACCCTGTAGTAAATGGTAATTTTTTTAAATGTGTAGCAATGATGTTCACTGGGAAGGGAGATGATGAACCTTAGGATTTTGTTTTTGGTGACTTGCAGTACATGGGTTTTATGGTAAAAGTTGGGAATTTAATGGTAGGCAATATTCTAATCTTAGCAAAAAAAGTTATAGTTTCTTAGGACATCCAACAGTTTCTCCATGGCCTACTGATCAGTGGCATAGATAGAGTTTGTGCTGCCTGGATCTGTCTGAGTTTGCCACCCTTCTCCCATCACAAAATCATGGTCAAATGGGGACCCCATACACAGCCCTCCACCCTGCAGCCACTCCAATGTCCCATTACTTGGCTACTTGCCCTATTTACCATGTAATGTGCATAACTGCTTTACTTCTACAATGATTATTTGGATTTCATTTAAAACTTATTTTACATTTTATAGCTCAAACACTAATTGACATCTGTTAAACAAAGCAATACAGTTTCACAATGAAAGCAGACTTAGCATTAAAATGTCTCTGCCCTTGAAACTCACACTCACTGAAACAGCACCGAAACCCACAATCAAAGAAAATGCAAAAGTCATCTAAATAATTCCACATTAGAGAGATCTGTAACTAATGAAGAGGTTGCTGCTAGCAAACAATTTTATATTTCATTGTTTCATCTACAAATATAGTGCCTGTTGAGCCTGAAGAAAAAACAGCCTATGTTGCATTAAAAAACTGATAGTCGTCCATCATCATCATCATCTTTCGGCTTTTCCCGTTAGGGGTCGCCACAGCGAATCATCTCCTTCCATTTCTTCCTATCCTCTGCATCTTGCTCTGTCACACCAACCGCCTGCATGTCCTCTCTCACCACGTCCATAAACCTTATCTTAGGCCTTCCTCTTTTCCTCTTACCTGGCAGCTCCATCCTTAGCATCTTTTTCCCAATATACCCATCATCCCTCCTCAGCACATGTCCAAACCAACGCAATTTCGTCTTTCTTGCTTTGTCTACAAATGTCTAAACATGAGCTGACCCTCTAATATACTGATTCCTAATCCTATCCATCCTAGTCACACCGAGTGCAAATCTTAGCATCTTTAACTCTGCCACATCCAGCTCTGACTCCTGCCTTTTTGTCAATGCCACTGTCTCCAACCCATATAACATAGGTGGTCTCACTACTGTCTTGTAGACCTTCCCTTTCACTCTTACTGGTACCCGTCTGTCACAAATCACTCTTGACACTCTTCTCCACCCATTCCACCCTGACTATACTCTCTTCACCTCTCTTCCACATTCACCATTACTCTGAACTGTTGATCCCAAGTACTTAAACTCATCCACCTTTACCAACTCTACTCCCTGCATCCTCACCATTCCTCTACCCTCCCTCGCATTTACACACATATATTCTGTCTTAACCCATTAAAAAACTGATAGTAATATTGCAATAGGAAATGGATGGCAAACTGATAACAGGTTCATAGTTACTCGGTATCTCTGCCAAAGAGGACATGCTCAGGACTGCAGTATCCATCTCCTTTAAAAGTACAACACAGCACAGTATCAGCAATCCATCTACATACTGTGGGAGTAGAACCCACAGCCTTCTGCATCAAAAGCAAGTATACTACCTGTTGTGCTACTAACACAGACTTGACATAAGGAGCACTAAGCTTCTCTCAAAGGCCAAAAAACAGAGACTCATTTTAAACATTGTTTGTATAATCTTAAAAAAGTTGCTAGAATAAACTATTTTCTGTTACCATGCATTTCCTGAAAGATGGGAAGACTGAAACTTAAATGGTTATCATTATGTAGTGAATTCAGTTTGCACTGATTTGCCAGAAAACCACACATTTGAACAGGAACAGACCAAAGTATGATCCAAACATTCTGTGAAACTGGATAGTTGAGAAACTCCCTGAATCATGACTGGTGATACGGGTAGAGAATTTAGGCTCTTGCTCTTTGTACCCAAGATACAGGGCTTGAGAGGAAGTAACCCTAACTACCAGTTATACCTAACTGGGGCATTTTACACAGGCGCACAAAGACACACACACACACACACACACACACCCCTAAACATTCACTGCAGCGCCTGTCTTGTAATAGCATTTAAATTGAGCTCTTGTTGTCTAAAATGCAAAGGAACTAGCACTTGAGCAAGATGTACACTTACAGCCGGAGCCATTAATAACATTGTCGAAAACTCAGTGCAATGAGAAAAATACCGGTCCAAAGAATTACTACACTTACAGAGCCTGTCTTGTAACAACATTCACAATGCAGCGTGTACATAAATAAAAGACCAAGTAAACTCAATGCACTGAGAAAAATACCGGTCCAAAGAATCTTTTTTTTTCTTCTTTTGCCTTACCTGGAACTGGGAGAAGAGTGCCTGAATAAAATCCGCAGACCAGTAAATTTAAATTAATGGCTTGGCAGCTGTCTGCCTCATGCTGACGTCATCATGCACGCCCGTGAAAACATCAGCAACAGTCCAACAAAAAAAACTTCAAAAAACCCCCAGGAAATTCAGAAATCAAAGGGGCCACACTCGGGAATTCGTGGCACCTCAATATTTACCCTCAAAACCGGTCTTTACCAAGGAATTCGGTACGGTTGAGAGGTATGTATTAGTTTGATCTATGCTTTTTTATGTTCATGTTAAAAACATTTGCTGATCTACTTACTGATTATCTTTTTTCCAAACAAATGCATGTTGAATGACTTATAATATGTAAAAAAAAAAAAAAAAAAAAAAAAAAACAGAAGTACATATTGCACTATTTTGACACAGTTCAGTTCAAGTGACTAAAGTTATGATCTGCTAATGACCTTCATCACGGTTCTAAATTTGACTGCTTCAATATCTATTTGCCTACTGTGTGGCTCAGAACAAGTCAGTTAACTAGATATTGCTCTTGGGTCTCCACTTAAAGTGGGCCCTAATCCAGATGGGCAACCTGGATAATTGAAATTGTTGTTTGTCTTTTCGGCTTTTCCCGGTTAGGGGTCGCTACAGTAGAACTCCAGTCTGCTAATGATTGGCAGTAGATTTTTATGGTGCTGAGTTGCCAGCCCGACGCCCAACCTTCAACGAAGGCATGCCCATTTACGCATGTCTTTCAAACGCCACTCGACCACGGGGAGGATATGCAGACTCCACACAGAAGGAACTCCAGCCGAGAATTGAACAACAGACCGTCTTGCTGTGAGGCAACAACGCTACCACTGTACCACCGCAGCTTAACCTGGACAATTGAAGTGTTTAATGTAAATGCATAAAAACTTTTATGGCTTTAGCTGTATATCTGAATACTTCTACTACTTGGTGCTCTTCATACTGACTTTGCTCTGTGTGAAGTGCTTCATTCCATGCATTGCAATAAGATTAAAACATTTTCTATCTGTCCCACAACATAGTATGGCTTTGCACTTCAACTGTAGAGTGCTTTTACTCTTGCTTTTGTCTGACTGGTGAACTTGCTTGAGATTGCTGTATTTACTACTGCTGCCATCTGTTTTTGTTAGCTTTTATCCCTCCCTTGCAAGACCCTTCATCAGCTGCTCCATCTGTGTAAACACAGTGTCACAGTTAACATAGCTGTGTCACAGCCTCCAGCATTTGACTTTCTGGCATTTCCTGGTTGACCTTTGATATACAAGAATCATATTCCATGAAGATTACATAGTTTGAGATTAGTTTGCTTGAGACAGTTAAAGACCTCCATCAGTCTGTTTCTCTTGTAGATGTGATTCTTTCTCATTACTGAAGCCACTGTAGGGATATAATTCTTTTTAGCAACAGTCATCTATTTTATCATTCTTTTTGGGACCAACACACATTTAATATTTGCATGGTTTTTCTTACTTGGGCAATTGTTTTTCATTCCCTTTAACCCCTTTTGCAGGGAGAATGACCCTGTTTATTTAGCTGTTTTATATCATCATAAATGAGGGAGCACAGTACTAGTCTTGTATAGTCTTACACATTTTTATTGCCTACAGATTATTGTTTTTCAGGGTATTTTTGACCAGGTATACTTGCTTACTTTTTGTCATAATGAATATTTATCTCCTGAAAGTTAATGAAAATATGGAGAAATGTTCTTTAGAACTACATTAGCAGATGAGAACAAGACAAAACCGTACAGTTACAATACATACTTCTCTGTAAAGCATACTGTACACAATTTGGAGACTTACTCTGCTGTTGGAATGTCAGCAAAAATAATGCTATTTAATGCATTAAAATATGCAAAGTCTTAATTAAATTGACTTGTTGCTGGCATATCAATGAAATGTGGTACTGTAACACAGGAGTAAAACTGGCATTTCAAATTTATACTTAAGGTTACACCAAAGCTGTAGCTGGCCTGGTGTCAGTACCTAGTCTTATGTCCCACCAGCAAAAAATAAATTATTAAAATTAAATTTAAAAAAAATTAAAAAAGCCTGCTCATATCTGGTGCTCCAAGCTAGACCTATTTCCCAACCTCTGCACCTTAAGTTATAGAGAGAAAAAAAAACTTGTTATAAAGAACTGCAGCAAGCTGCTTGCTACAACAATGAAGTGATGAAGTACAATTAGAAAGGCCGGTACACAAATAAATGCATGCAGTGCACTTCCTGAATGATCGTCATCTCCCAATTGTGCCCACTAACGTCTTGCATCTAGAGTGGCTACTCCCTTTGTTCCACCCATGCTATGCTTCTGGTTGTACTTGGAATTATGGGCTTGCCACCATAATACTTGAGTTAGTTAATAAAAGTCAAGCCGTCTCCTTAACCTAGAGAATGCAGACATCTGTGAAGTCACTGAGACATGGTTTCAGGCTGTGGAGAGCACCCAGCTCTGCAAGCTTACAATGCTCTCCACACATTTAGACTAGCTACTACACAGTAAGGGACTAAAGGTGGAGATGTCTCGATTTACATAAAAAATACATATACCTCAAGGCTGGTAAACAGGACGATGCACTTGAGCTTCTCCAACCCTCCTGGACACGGGCAGTCATTAATAAATACAGTCCTGTGTAATGACTAGAGCATGGGTGTCCAACCTTTTGGCTTGCCAGGGCTGCATTGAGTGAACAGAAATTGTCTTGGGGCTGCATATAAAATATATCATATAGTTAACTCTTTCGCTGCCGCGGGGTACCAAAGTCGACCTGGCTGTACTGTAGGTGCATTCGAACAATGAATAAATGCCTAATATTTGCCTTAAAATTCTAATTCTCATTCTAATTCTAATTCTCTAATCTAACATCTAACTCTAACATCTTAATTTATATATATATATATATATATATATATATATATATATATATTATTTTTTTAACAAATAAACAGATATTCACTACATCACTAGCATTTCTCACTGGGAAAACCACTCCAGCAGTCCAACTATGTAAAATGTCAATATTAGCAGTCCTACAATATGATAATCCACAAAAATAAGACAACAAATTTGCAATAAAGTAAAGAATTCACATTACTGACTTAATAAAACAATTCTGAATAAGCTACAAGAGGGTCTCATCCAAACAAATGACTGGTGCCAGAAACACGGCCTCAAGCTAAATGCCTAAAAATGCATCATCATCCCCTTTGGGAAGAGTGATGTCTCCACAAATTATCACATTAATAACAATGTTGTAAGCACACAATCAGTCGTGAGGTGCTTGGGCAAACAGGTTGATAGAAACCTGACTTTTGACCACCAAGTTGTCACTGTTGTACGGAAAGCTTTTTAAATGTCTCACCTCATTAGTAAGGGTATCTCATCCAGGGACAAGGAGGTCATAACATCCCTGTATTCTTCCTTTATAAGAGCCATTTTTGAGTGCAACACCCCTTTTGGCATGTGCCTCAGCAAAACACCTTGCCAAAAGAAAGACTACAACCATTTCTGACAAAAATGGTCAAATGACTAAGTTCACTTAGTTATCCAAATAGATTACAAAGCTTCTTGCTTTCCTCTGTCTCTCACTGGCCCCTATAAATTTCATCACTGGCTTGCTTTCCAGGCTAAGAAAGATCCTGCCTTAAGAGACTTCCTCCACCTCAGAAATACTGGTTATACTTAAAACGTTCATTACAAAGACCACAGCCTTCACTGCAACATAAACAAGCCACTTTTGCATGGACAGGTTCTTGACACAAAAACTTCAACTTCTGTAAAAAGCTCCTCTCATTATCAAACAATGTAGTTCAGCAACACGACAACTGGATGGATAGCCATAAATGTACTCCTTGAGTAACTAGCATAGCCTTCATCAAACCGGATGGAAAATCCACATACTAAACTTTCCTAGCTGGATGGCGAAGATCTAATATTGGTTACTCAAGTCTACTTGCCCAAGAAGAGAGGCCTATTTAACCAAGAGATCTATTTGCAAAAATATATTCAGTATACATATTAAATCTCTCTCACACATTCACAAAAGGAGCCCCTACTTGTAAAATAGGCAGCCTCATTAATCACCTGACACACTCACTGAATTAAATTGTCTGGAAGTCAAAATATCTGAAAATAAATCATACTAGAGATGGACTCATCCATGCAATTTCCAACCAAAAGGACCATCAATAAATTAAACAACTGCTTAACAAAAAGTAAATCAATAAGAAATCCATAAACTCTCCAAGATCATACTACATACTGGAGTAAACTTATAACTTTCCTTTAATCTAAAGCCATTTGACATTCAGGCATTTTAATTTGTGCAGAAGTTATTCACAGACTGACAGTTGACTGAGCTGTCACATTAGCACTCTATGCTTACGTCCGAAACAATGAAGCATACCTGTCAATTCCAAAAGAATTAAAGTAGCAGAAGGTTATTTGCAAGGTTACATGGCAGTTTATATTGGAAATAAGCAGACATTGTTGGGAGGGTGGCCTAATGGTTAAAGTGTTTGCCTTAAAACACAAGGTGCAGGGTTTGAGTCTCACAAGGGATAATTGGCTAGAAATAAAATGGCTCGCAAGGGCAGTTACCTTAGTACTAATATATGAACTCTATATATTAAAAAGGCTCTGTTTCTCATAATTATACTGAAAAGTCTTCCAAGGTAAATACAACCTTCTGATTTAGTATGGAACCATACCTCTCAACCTTAGAGCAAGAAATCTGGACAAAGCGAAAAATAAAAGTGGGACACAGGCCCAAAAATAGTTATGCATCACAGACCCCATTGAAACAACTGTAGCTGCAAACATTATGCATCACTTATAATCTTTCTATCCCATCACTGTGAGTTAAGCATTACATGGCTCATTCAATCCTGCCTTCTTTTGCAACAAAGAAAACCATGCTTTGAAACGACAAATGCATTAAAAATAATTAACAAAACACATTCATACCTCCCAACCATTCCGAATTACTCGGTTTTTACCGAGTTTTGGGGTCCAAATGAAGGGGTGCCACGATTCCAGAGTGGCACCCCTTCATTTCCGATTTTTCTTTTCTTTTTTTTAGAATTTCACGCTGTCGGAGCTGACATCACGTGCGCGATGACGTCAGCACCGTCAGGCTACCAGCCAGTCGGAATTGAGCTCGAGGAGCTCGCATCATCATTTCCGGCTGGCGGTCTTAACGGCGGGAATGCGAGCCCATGGATTTCATGGCAGCAGCAAAGGGGCCGGGGATATAGCGAGCCAGGAATGCGAACCCACGGATTTAATGGCAGCAGCAAAGGGGCCGGGGATATAGCGAGCCGGGAATGGCAGCAGCAAAGGGGCCGGGGATATAGCAAGCCACAGAGGATTAATGGCGGTAGCAGGAACCGGGACAGTAAGGGTGTCATTATTTAGCTAAGTACTAATCTTGCACTTGCTTTTACACAGGGAAACCAAAGCGTAGTGTACATGCAATAATTTATCCACATTACTATGATACTCAAAAGAAAGACTTGAGAAATGCATTGTTTAAACACATAGCCAAACATAATGGCCATTCATTCAAATTTGTAATTATTGGTCATGTGGATTTGGGGGAGAGAGGGGGACCATCCGATGATTTTTTTAAGAGTTAAAAGTATTAAAATGGCAGTTAAAACCCAACGCTACTATTCACCCAGGACTAAATGAAACAGTTACTGTTTGTAGCATTTTAAAACTTAAGGCAGTTTTTGCTTTGTTTTTATATATATATATATATATATATATATATATATATATATATATATATATGTGTGTATGTCAAGAGAATTTTGCTCATACATTCTTGTTGTTAGTTTTGAACTCTGCATTGTCTTTTATATATTTATAGGTTTTTATTAAACGCATTGTGTGGGTTTCAGTTAGAGTAAGTATCCAATCAGATTGTTAACAGCATTTAAATGCACGTTGTTCTGTTGTCATCATTCTGATGAAGACCTAACATTCTGGACAAAAGTGCTCATTCTCAATAAATTGTGTGTTACATGGTATCACCTGGGCTTCATGCTCCTACATTTTTTGTTTTTATTAGTTTGCGTAGTATTTCTGTTTTTATAAGTTTACTGCAGTTTATCTTAAATCTCTGATGCTGTATATGCATGTTTCATGCAAATATGCAGTTGCTTTAATTTTTAATGTTGAAAACATTAACAACTTGGATCTTACCAAGCGAAACACATCTTTTATCAGTAGTGTCCATGGTTTACCAGCACTAACCAGGCAGGCACCATTTAGCCAGTGACAAGGCCAATTTGTAGATCGGTTTTGAGAAGTGGTACAGAATACTGACTTTGGCACCCATCACTGTCAAGTTGTCACAGGCATGGCTCTCAATTGCTTATTTCCAAAGTCAGGGACAAAACGAAATACTCATGGATACTTTTTTAAAATATTAGTATTGTTAACTTGAGACATTGATAAAATAAGAGAATAAGAATTAACATGCATTTTTTGAAGTAAACTCTAATTATTGTCATTATTTATTAGGTGTAATCCAGCAACTTTTCTTCCAAAATCACTAAGTTTAGGAGGGTTTAGGAAGGGCAGAACTAATTTTTGAGCCACAATCAGGCATACTCCTAAAAAGCAGGAACAGCTGAGTGGTATAGTCATAGGAACCTGAAATATTTTTCCATCCATGTTATATGTGAGTTTCACGTAATGGCCAAAGAAAATGAGATGAAGTAAACAAAGAAGGAAACAGAAATATCACTACTTAAAATATCTCTACTGCTTTTTATGTGTAGAAGAATGTTTTTTACTGCATCAGCCACTGTTCACCTGCTAGTGGTCAGGACTGGGGGCCTGGGGCAGTAACAGTGAAAATGAGTATCCTCAGTACCACTACTTAAAATATCTCTACTGCCTTTTATGTGTAGAAGAAGGTTTTTTACTATTTCAGCTACTGTCCACCTGCTAGTAGTCAGGACTGGGGCAGTAACAGTGAAAATGAGTATCCTCTGTACCACTACTTAAAATATCACTACTGCCTTTTATGTGTAGAAGAATGTTTTTACTGTTTCAGCTACTGCCCACCTGCTAGTGATCAGGACTGGGGTAGTCACAGTGAAAGTGAGTATCCTCAGTACTACTACTTATACAAGTAGGGTGTTGGGTTAAACTGTCGCTGCTGACAATACTAAGATTTTTTTCCCACCTTTTTTATTTATTTTTTTACCCAAAGTAGGTCATGTTGCTACTTCCAAGTTAGCATAGATTAAAAACCATGGAGCAGTAACACTGGAGCAGCTCACTGCCTTTAAGATGAAGAAGCAAGAAATTAAATTCCTACTGTACATAACTATGTCCGAACGTATCATCTGTGTGGGCAGCTGCAAACTGGTATGATGTGCATAGTCATGGTCAGCTAGGCACACAACAATATCTATTGGAGTATATAAGCAGTATAATGGAAACATAAGAAAATGGACAGGTAATTGCTGGTATGATCCTTCAGCAAGATTATGGGCTGAAGAAAATGCTCCACCTGCTATTGAAATGCTAAGAATTATAATGAAGTAAGCCTAGGTACCCCTAGTTAAATCTCTTAGTAGTCCGTTAGATCATCAAACTGAAATGTGTGAACTTGTGGCTGTAGTGAGGATTTATGGCAGCAACAACAGAAGAGGCCAAGCACTAAACAGGGTAGGAGAGAGACAGAGAGAGAGTGTGTGTGTGTGTGTGTGTGTGTGTGTGTGTGTGTGTGTGTGTGTGTGTGTGTGTGTGTGTGTGTGTGTGTGTGTGTGTGTGTGTGTCTGTGTGAAAATGCCCCCATATAATACACTTGGTGGTTAGAGGTATTCGGGCTCAAATCCTGTACCTTTAGTACAGGGTAAAAAGAGCCTACTATCCCTAGCCACCACCATTTCAGACTGAGTTGAGACTTGAGAGCTATGATGAGAAGTAAGAACACTTTTTTTTTTGTGCTAAGAGTTTAGAGCTATGATAAGAAGTGAGCTAACAGTTCAGAGATATGGTGAGTGAGAAGTGAGAACTGAATTTGTATTCCCCCATTATTGGCTTTGTTGTTTGTCCATGTTTTTTGTGTTGAGGTTAAGAGCTATGCTGAGAAGTGAGAAATTAATCCACTAAATGATGGCTATTAAGTTTCAGTCTTCCTATTTTTCAGGCAGCTGCTGATGTGGGATAGTGGTATGTTGTTCTAAATGTAGTGCATAGAGTCCTGGGTTCAAAACCTGCCAGTGAAATGCATGATGGTAGCACAACATTTTATTCTAGCAACTTTACAAAATTATACAAGCAATGTTTAAAATGTGTCCCTGGTTTTTGACCTTTTGCCCCCCCAAAAAATGAAATTGAAAATAAGTGCGAAACGCTGTGCAAGATGCCTATGGCTTACACTACTCTCTCATTCTATTTATAGTGTGGAAGCAGACTTTTATGATGGAAAAGTTCTGAACTGGGCAGTTTTGTCATTATTGGTTCATGTGTTTTGTTTCATTGCCTACAGTACAGATTACTGGTAAAATGTTCAAATAATAAATTTAAAATGCACTCTAACATGTGTGTTGTATTATACAAAGGATATAATTTAATAAAGTCAGGAAGGTGTATAAAGAAAAGAACACATGTGTTATCTTGTTTTGTGTGCAAGGGGCCAATGATATGAAAACAGCCCAAAGGTAATCTTTATCCACCACTGGCCAGATGCTGTTTCAATGAATGTGAGTTTCAAGGGCAAAGTTTAATGTCAAGCCTATTTTCATTGTGAGACAGTATTGTTTTGTTTACCAGATGATGTCTTTTAGAGTTTTTGCATTGTTGTGCTGTAAAATGTAAAAATAAAATTCAAATCATTGTAGAAGTAAAGCAGTATGCATACATTAGTGTTTATGGTAAATGGGGCAAAATAGCCAGGTAACAGGACACTGGAATGGCTGCAGGGGGACTCTGGTCTGGTGCCATGTTTTGGTTGTCTGTTATTCAATTTGCGTTCAAAAGTTGGTATCCCACAATTCCATTGCAGTGGGTGGGGTTACATAATTATGTATGCAAATTAGATGTTAATCCGTGTACAGATTTGTACCTATTTTTCATGGGCCTTGTCCAGATTTTTGATGTTTCCAGATTGAGAGGTATGAACACATTGCATCCACATCCTGCAACATCTACCTGCAAACAATCACAGAGCTTTCACTGAAACTAGGGCTGCTTATTTCCCCAGAATGACAGCTCTCCCTAATTAAGTCTAATGGTATAAATCTACTAAGATCTGGACTACCTGAAATAAATTAAATTATGACCTGAAAATTGCAAGTGCACTTTGTTTAATTCAACTATATTTCTAAGCCCACTTACTGTATTTTTTCAGTAACATCCTAATATCCATTTCCAGATCACTTTACAAGACATTGGTCGTGGCAGACTTGGCATCCTCCAGATCCCTACAGGACCACACTCATACTGCTAGCATTGTCCACTAAATGTAAATACTCTTCCACTGCAAATGGCAAGAAGCTATGTCTTAAAAAAATCTACTTTTGGCATGCCTAGTACCAAAGTATCAAGTTTTGAAACAAAGAAACATTCTCCACAGTCCGTAAGTCTCTACCTTTAATAATCATCTATTGATGCAACCCTCCCAACACATAAACACATACATAACACACTAAAACCCCCAATATTTAAAAAATGACATTGAGCCCACCTGATTTGCCAGTATTGATGATCCACCAAAGCTATGCTTATTGTTGTCCAATCTGCCACTGCTTAGAACCCACCAATGACAAAACACTACTGGGTGCTTTTTTGTTTGTCAGAAAAAATAATACAACTTTATATGTTACAGTCACACAGTCAATCCACTACAGACCCATTAATCCTAGGCTGCTGTCTCATTCATACTCCATGAAATTGCATTACCTTGGATGACTACTTTTACTTCCTATGCAAAAGACACAAACTGGAAGACGAGGCGAAAATCCATACACTCGGGAGGTATGACTTCATATTCAATACAACACTCACTCTGTCAGGAAAGCTGCAATTTAATGAAAGTGTACTTTTAATGTACGATATATTTGTGTTCAGTAGGTAGATTGATCGTCGTTAGCCTCTTTGTACGTGTCTCTCTCTCTGTCATGCATACATACACACTTCTCCTTTCATGTACACAAACATTCTGCTTTCATGCAAGCACTCACTCTGTACTGACCTATTAACACAGGTAAGTGCTGTCCCTTTCAAAGGCAATGGTGGCAAATCCATACACGAGTCCCTCTTCAGCGAGAACACACACCCACACACTCTCTGATTCTTTGGCACGATACAACGGTGCAAACACACAGATCCTTCTTTAGCACAAAAAAATCAAAACTAGAAGGGTACTTTGGCGCAT